>NC_072790.1:3104996-3149996 GCF_028583425.1 Eublepharis macularius | reverse complement strand
GGACACAGACACAGACAGACACTGACACAGACAGACACAGAGAGACAGACACAGACAGACAGACACAAACAGACAGACACAGACACAGACACAGGCAGGCAGACACAGACAGACACAGACAGACAGAGACGGACACAGACAGACATAGACAGACACAGACAGAGAGACAGACACAGACAGAAACAGACAGACAGAGACAGACACAGAGAGACACAGACAGAAAGACACAGAAAGACATACACAGACAGACAAAGACACTCAAACAGACACAGACTTACAGATACAGACACAGACAGACATAAACAGACGCAGACAGACAGACACAAACAGACACAGACAGACACAGACACACAGACACAGACATACACAGACAGACACAGACAGACACAGACAGACACAGACAGACAGACACAGACAGACACAGACAGACACAGACACAGACACAGACAGACACAGACAGACACAGACAGACAGACAAAGTCAGACAGACACAGACACAAAAAGACACAGACAGACACAGACAGAGAGACAGACACAGACAGACACAGAAAAACAGACAGAGACGGACACAAAAAGACACAGACAGACACAGACAGAAACAGACAGACACAGACAGACAGACAGACACAGACAGTCCCAAAAATACACAGACTGACACAGATAGACAGATACAGACACAGACAGAAAGACACAGACAGAGACAGACAGACAGAGACGGGCACAGACAGATACAGACAGATACATACAGACACAGTCAGATACATACGCAGACAGACACAGACAGACACAGACGGACACAGACAGTAAAAAACACAGACAGACAGACACAGACAGACACAGATAGACAAAGAAAGACAGACATAGACAAACATATGCAGACAGACAGACCGAGACAGACATATGCAGAAACAGACAGACATAGACAGACACAGACAGACACAGACAGCCACGGACAGACACAGTCAGACAGATAGACAAACACCGAAAGACGCAGACAGACACAGACAGACAGACACAGACAGACACAGACACAGACACAGACACAAACAGAAAGACACAGACGGACACAGACAGACAAAGACAGGCAGACAGACACAGACAGACACAGACAGTCACAGACAGACAGAGACAGACACAGACAGACACCTGCAGACACATGCAGACACAGACAGACACTGAAAACACAGACAGACACAGACAGACCCAGTCAGAAACATATAGACAGACAGAGACACACACTGTGAGACAAAGACAGACACAGACAGACACAGGAAGACAGGCAGTCAGACACAGACAGTCACAGACAGAAACAGACATACAAAGACATAGACACAGAAAGAAAGACACAGACAGAGAAAGACAGATAAACAGAGACAGAGAGACACAGACAGACACAGACAGACACAGAAGGACACAGACGGACACAGCAGACAGACACAGATACAGACAGACACAGACAGAAAGTCACAGAGAGACAGAAAGACACAGAAACAGACAGACAGACACAGACATACAGACAGACAGAAAGACGCAGACTGACACAGACAGACACAGGCAGAGAGGCAGGCAGACACAGACAGTCACAGACAGAAACAGACAGACACAGAGAGACAGCCTCAAACAGAGAGACACAGACAGACAGACACAGACAGACACAGACAGACACAGATAGACATAGACAAGAACAGACACAGAGACAGACACAGACGGACATAGACAGACACAGACAGACACAGGCAGAGACAGACAGACACAGACACAGACAGACACAGACAGACAGATACAGACAGACACAGTCAGACACAGACACGGACATAGAGGCACAGACAGACACAGACAGACACAGACAGATCGACAGACACAGACAGACACAGACAGACAAAGACAGACACAGAGAGAGAGACACAGGTAGGCACAGACAGACTCAGACAGACAGACACAGACAGACACAGAGAAAAAGACACAGACACAGACACAAACAGACAAAAACAGACAGACACACTCAGACACAGACACTGACAGACACAGAAAGACACAGACAGACACAGAAGGACACAGACAGATAAACACAGGCAGACAGACACAGACAGACACAGAGACACCGTCAGACAGATAGACAGACACAGACAAGTACAGACAGACACAGACAGACACAGACAGACACAGACACAGACACAGACAGACACAGACAGACACAGACAGACAGACAAAGTCAGACAGACACAGACACAAAAAGACACAGACAGACACAGACAGAGAGACAGACACAGACAGACACAGAAAAACAGACAGAGACGGACACAAAAAGACACAGACAGACACAGACAGAAACAGACAGACACAGACAGACAGACAGACACAGACAGTCCCAAAAATACACAGACTGACACAGATAGACAGATACAGACACAGACAGAAAGACACAGACAGAGACAGACAGACAGAGACGGGCACAGACAGATACAGACAGATACATACAGACACAGTCAGATACATACGCAGACAGACACAGACAGACACAGACGGACACAGACAGTAAAAAACACAGACAGACAGACACAGACAGACACAGATAGACAAAGAAAGACAGACATAGACAAACATATGCAGACAGACAGACCGAGACAGACATATGCAGAAACAGACAGACATAGACAGACACAGACAGACACAGACAGCCACGGACAGACACAGTCAGACAGATAGACAAACACCGAAAGACGCAGACAGACACAGACAGACAGACACAGACAGACACAGACACAGACACAGACACAAACAGAAAGACACAGACGGACACAGACAGACAAAGACAGGCAGACAGACACAGACAGACACAGACAGTCACAGACAGACAGAGACAGACACAGACAGACACCTGCAGACACATGCAGACACAGACAGACACTGAAAACACCGACAGACACAGACAGACACAGACAGACACAGACAGACACAGACAGAAAGACACAGACACAGACAGACACAGACAGACAGACACAGACAGAGACACACACAGACAGAGACACACACAGACCGAAAGACAGACAGACACAGACAGACACAGACAGACACAGACAGACCCAGTCAGAAACAGATAGACAGACAGAGACACACACTGTGAGACAAAGACAGACACAGACAGACACAGGAAGACAGGCAGTCAGACACAGACAGTCACAGACAGAAACAGACATACAAAGACATAGACACAGAAAGAAAGACACAGACAGAGAAAGACAGATAAACAGAGACAGAGAGACACAGACAGACACAGACAGACACAGAAGGACACAGACGGACACAGCAGACAGACACAGATACAGACAGACACAGACAGAAAGTCACAGAGAGACAGAAAGACACAGAAACAGACAGACAGACACAGACATACAGACAGACAGAAAGACGCAGACAGACACAGACAGACACAGGCAGAGAGGCAGGCAGACACAGACAGTCACAGACAGAAACAGACAGACACAGAGAGACAGCCTCAAACAGAGAGACACAGACAGACAGACACAGACAGACACAGACAGACACAGATAGACATAGACAAGAACAGACACAGAGACAGACACAGACGGACATAGACAGACACAGACAGACACAGGCAGAGACAGACAGACACAGACACAGACAGACACAGACAGACAGATACAGACAGACACAGTCAGACACAGACACGGACAGAGAGGCACAGACAGACACAGACAGACACAGACAGATCGACAGACACAGACAGACACAGACAGACAAAGACAGACACAGAGAGAGAGACACAGATAGGCACAGACAGACTCAGACAGACAGACACAGACAGACACAGAGAAAAAGACACAGACACAGACACAAACAGACAAAAACAGACAGACACACTCAGACACAGACACTGACAGACACAGAAAGACACAGACAGACACAGAAGGACACAGACAGATAAACACAGGCAGACAGACACAGACAGACACAGAGACACCGTCAGACAGATAGACAGACACAGACAAGTACAGACAGACACAGACAGACACAGACAGACACAGACACAGACAGACACAGACACAAACAGACAGACACAGACAGAAACTGACAGACAGACACAGAAAGAAAGAGACAGATTAAGACACATGCAGACACAGACAGACACAGACAGACAGACACAGACAGAAAGATACAGACAGAGAAAGACAGAAAGACACAGACACAGTCAGACACAGACAGACACAAACACATACACTGACAGACACAGACATGCAGACACAGACAGAGACAGACAGACACAGACAGACACAGACACAGACAGATAGAGACAGACAAAGACACAGACAGAGAGAGACGGACACAGACAGACACAGACAGACAGAGACAGAGAGACAGACAAAGACAGGCAGACAGACCCAGACAGAGACGGGGAGACCCAAACAGACACAGACGGACAGACAAAGATACAGACAGACAGACATAGACAGACACAGACAGACTCAGACAGACTCAGACAGACAGACGCAGACAGACACAGACAGACACAGACAGACAGAAAGAGACGGACACAGACAGACACAGAAAGAAACAGACAGAAGGACAGACACAGACAGTCAGACAGACAAAGACAGATGGGGACAGACCCAAACAGACACAGACGGACAGACACAGACACAGACATAGACAGAAGAACACAGACAGAGACAGACTGACAGACAGACACAGACAGACAGAGACAGACAGAGACAGACAGACACAGACAGACACAGACAGACACAGACAGACACAGACAGACACAGACAGACAGAAAGAGGCCAACACAGAGAGACACAGACAGACAGAGACAGAGAGACAGACACAGACAGACACAGACAGACAGTCAGAGAGGGACACAGATAGACACAGAGAGACACAGACAGACAGATACAGACAGACAGACAGAAAGACAGACAGACACAGACAGACACAGACAGACACAGACAGACAAATATAGACAGACACAGACACACACTGTGAAGACAGGCAGACAGACACAGACAGTCACAGACAGACACAGACAGACAGACAAAGACAGACACATAAAGACAGAGACAGACACCTGCAGACACATGCAGACAGAGACAGACACAGAAAACACCGACAGACAAAGACAGACAGACACAGACAGACACAGACAGACACAGTCAGACACAGACAGACAAACACAGACACAGACAGACAGACAGACAGACACAGACAGACAGAGACAGACACAGTCAGACACGGATAGACAGACACGGACATACACTGTGAGACAAAGACAAACACAGACAGACACAGGAAGACAGGCAGACAGACACAGACAGTCACAGACAGACACAGACAGACAGACAAAGACAGACACATAAAGACAGAGACAGACACCTGCAGACACATACAGACACAGACAGACACAGAAAATACAGACAGACAGACACAGACAGACACAGACAGACACAGACAGACAGACACAGACACAGACAGACAGACAGAAAGACAAAGACAGACACAGACAAAAAGACACAGACACAGACAGACAGACACAGACAGAGACACACACAGACACAGACACAGACGCAGAGAGACAGAAAGACAGACAGACACAGACAGACACAGACAGACAAATATAGACAGACACAGACACACACTGTGAGACATAGACAGACACAGGCAGACACAGGCAGACAGGCAGACAGACACAGACAGTCACAGACAGAAACAGACATAGAAAGACACAGACACAGAAAGAAACACACAGTCAGAGAAAGACAGATAAACACAGACAGAGAGACACAGACGGACACAAACAGACACAGACGGACACAGACGGACACAGACAGACACTGACACAGACAGACACAGACAGAAAGACACAGAGAAACAGCAAGACACAGAAACAGACAGACAGACACAGACAGACAGACAGACAGACAGACACCTGCAGACACATGCACACACAGACAGACACAGAAAACACCGACAGACACAGACAGACAGACACAGACAGACACAGACAGACAGAGACAGACACGTGCAGACAAATGCAGACACAGACAGACACAGAAAACACCGACAGACAAAGACAGACAGACACAGACAGACACAGACAGACACAGACAGACACAGACAGACAGACAGACAGACAGAGAGAAAGAAAAAGACAGACACAGACAGAAAGACACAGACACAGACAGACACAGACAGACAGACACAGACAGAGAAACACACAGACACAGACACAGACAGACCGAAAGACAGACAGACACAGCCAGACACAGACAGACACAGACAGACACAGTCAGACACAGATAGACATAGACAAGAACAGACACAGAGAGAGACACAGACGGACACAGACACAGACAGACAAAGACAAACAGATACAGACTGACACAGTCAGACACAGACACGGACAGACAGGCACAGACAGACACAGACAGACACAGACAGACAGACAGACACAGACGGACACAGACAGAAACAGAAAGACATAGACAGGCAGAGACAGACACAGAGAGACAGACACAGACAGGCACAGACAGACTCAGACAGACAGACACAGACAGACACAGACAGAAAGACACAGACACAGACACAGACAGACAGACACAGACACAGACAGACACAGACAGACACAGTCAGACACAGACAGATAAACACAGACACAGACAGACACAGATAGACACAGACAGACAGACACAGACAAAGATATGCAGACACAGACAGAAACAGACAGACATATGCAGAAACAGACAGACACAGACAGACACAGACAGACACGATCAGACAGAGACAGACACAGACAGACACAGACAGACAGACACAGACAGACAGACACAGACAGACAGACAGAAAGACACAGACACAGACACAGACAGACAGACACAGACAGACACAGACAGACACAGACAGACACAGACAGACAAACAGAGACGGACACAGACAGACACAGACATACACAGACAGCGAGACAGACACAGACAGACAGACAGACACAGACAGAGAGGGACAGACCCAAACAGACACAGACGGACAGACACAGACACAGACACAGACAGAAAGACACAGACAGAGGCAGAAAGACAGAGACGGACACAGATAGACACAGACAGATACATACATACACAGTCAGATGAATACACAGACAGAGACAGACAGACCCAGACAGACCCAGACAGACACAGACAGACAGACACAGACAGAGAAACACACAGACACAGACACAGACAGACCGAAAGACAGACAGACACAGCCAGACACAGACAGACACAGACAGACATATGCAGAAACAGACAGACATAGACAGACACAGACAGACACGGACAGACACGGACAGACACAGACAGACACAGGCAGACACAGACAGACAGACACAGAAAGGCATAGACAGACTCAGACAGACAGACACAGACACAGACACAGACAGACAGACACAGACAGACACAGACACAGACAGACACAGACAGACACAGACAGACACAGAGAGACGGACAGAGACGGACACAGACAGACACAGACATACACAGACAGAAAGACAGACACAGACAGACAGATAGACACAGACAGAGGCAGAAAGACTGAGACGGACACAGACAGACACAGACAGATACATACAGACACAGTCAGATGCATACACAGACAGACACAGACAGACACAGACAGACCCAGACAGACACAGACAGATAAACACAGACACAGACACAGACAGACACAGTCAGAAAGACAGAGATGGACAGAGACAGACACAGACAGACAGAAAGACACAGAAAGAGACAGACAAACGGAGACGGAAACATAGACACAGACATACAGATACAGACAGACACAGAAACAGACACAGACAGACAGACACAGACACAGACAGACACAGACAGACAGACAAAGACACACACAGTCAGACAGAGATCGACACAGACTTACACAGACAGACACAGACACACAGACACAGGCAGACACAGACAGACAGACAGACAGACTCAGACAGACAGACTCAGACAGACACAGACAGACAGACACAGACACAGACAGTCAGACACAGACATACACAGACAGACACAGACACAGACAGACACAGAAAGTCACAGACACATACAGACACAGACAGAAACAGACAGACAGACAGAGACGGATACAGATAGACACAGACACAGACAGACAGACACAGACAGACAGGCACAGACACAGACACAGACAGACAGACACAGACAGACACAGACAGACACAGACACAGACACAGACACAGACACAGACAGACAGAGATGGACGGAGACAGACACAGACAGACAGAACGACACAGACAGAGACAGACAGAGATGGAAACAGATAGACACAGACATACAGATACAGACAGACACCGTCAGAAACAGACAGAGACAGACAGACACATACACAGACAGACACAGACAGACACAGACACACAGACACAGACACACAGACAGACACAGATAGACAAACAGACACGGACACACACACACAGACAGACACAGACAGACACAGACAGAAAGACTCAGAGAGACACAGACAGACACAGAAACAGACACAGACAGACAGACACAGACAGACACAGACAAAGACACAGACACAGACGCAGACGCAGACGCAGACGCAGACGCAGACGCAGATGCAGACGCAGACACAGACAGACACAGACAGACAGACAGAGATGGACACAGTCAGAAATACACAGACAGAGACAAACAGAGACAGAAACAGATAGACACAAACATACAGATACAGACAGACACAGTCAGACACAGACACAGACAGACAGACACAGACAGACACAGACAGACAGACACAGACACACACAGACAGACAGACTCAGAGAGACAGACCCAAACAGACACAGACGGACATAAACAGACACAGACAGACAAAGACACAGACACAGACAGACAGACAGAGACAGACAGAGACAGAAACAGACAGACACAGACTCATACAGACACAGACTCATACAGACACAGACAGACAGACACAGACAGACACAGACAGACACAGACAGACAGACACAGATAAACAGAGACAGATAAACATAGACAGACAGACACAGACACGGACAGACACGGACAGACACAGACAGACACAGACACAGAAAGACACAGACAGACACAGACAGACAGACAGACACAGACAGACACAGACAGATAAACACAGACAGACAGACACAGACAGACAGACACAGACACAGACAGAAACAGACACAGACAGACACAGACAAACACAGACAGACAGTCAGAGAGACAGACCCAGACAGATCCAGACAGACAGACAGAGATGGACACAGACATACACAGACAGACACAGACAGAGAGACAGACACAGACAGACACAGACAGACAGACAGAGATGGACACAGACAGACACAGACACAGACAGACACAGACTGACAGACACGGACAGACCCAAAGAGAAACAGACAGACACAGAGAGACAGACACAGACACAGACAGAAAGACACAGACAGAGACAGACAAACAGAAAGACAGAGACGGACACAGAGAGACACAGACAGAAAGACACAGACAGACACAGAGAGACACAGACAGATTCAGACAGACACAGACACACAGACACAGACAAACACAGACAGAAACAGACAGACAGACAGACTCAAACAGACACAGACAGACACAGACAGATAGACACTGACAGACACAGACAGACAGACACAGATACAGACACAGACAGACACAGAGAGACACAGACACATACAGACACAGAAAGACACAGACACATACAGACACAGACAGAAACAGACAGACAGACAGAGACAGATACAGATAGACACAGACAGACACAGACACAGACAGACACGGACAGTCTCAGACAGACACAGACAGACACAGACAGACAGACACAGACACAGACACTGACACAGACAGACAGACAAAGACAGACACAGACACAGACACAGACACAGATACAGACACAGACACAGACACAGACACAGACACAGAAACAGACACAGACACAGACACAGACACAGACAGACAGACATAGATGGACAGAGACAGACACAGACAGACACAAAGACACAGACAGAGACAGACAAACAGAGACGGAAACAGATAGACACAGACATACAGATACAGACAGACACAGTCAGACACAGAAACAGACAGATAGACACAGACACAGACAGACACAGACAGACACAGACAGATAGACACAGAAACACACAGACAGACTCAGACAGACAGAACCAAACAGACGCAGACGGACAGAAACAGACACAGAAAGACAAAGACACAGACACAGACAGACAGACACAGACAGACAGAGACAGACACAGACCGTCAAAGACACAGAAACAGACAGACACAGACAGACACAGACACAGACAGACACAGACAGACAGACACAGATAAACAGAGACAGATAAACACAGACAGACAGACACAGACACTGACAGACATAGACAGACACAGACAGAGACAGACAGACAGAGACGGACACAGAAAGACACAGACAGAAAGACAAAGACAGACACAGACATAGACAGACACAGACAGACACAGACAGATAAACACAGAAAGACAGACACAGACAGACAGACACAGACACAGACAGACACAGACACAGACAGACACAGACAGACACAGACAGACAGACAGAGAGACAGACACAGACAGACACAGAAAGACAGACAGAGATGGATACAGACATACACAGACAGACACAGACAGACAGACAGACACAGACAGACACAGACAGACAGACAGAGATGGACACAGACAGACACAGACAGACACAGACAGACAGACTCAGACAGATACAGAGAGACAGACACAGACACAGACAGACAGACAGACAGACAGACACAGACAGACAGAGATGGACACAGACAGACACAGAAAGACACAGACAGACAGACACAGACAGTCAGACAGACACAGACAGATAGGGAGTGACCCAAACAGACACCGACGGACAGACACAGACACAGACATAGACAGAAAGACACAGACAGAGACAGAGAGACAGACACAGACAGGCACAGACTGACCCAGACAGACAGAGACGGACACAGACAGACAAAGACAGACACAGACAGAGAGACAGACACAGACAGACAAAGACAGACAGAGACGGACAGACACAGACACAGAGAGACACAGACAGATAGACAGACACAGACAGACACAGACAGACAGATACAGACACAGAGAGACACAGACAGAAAGACACAGACAGACATACACAGACAGACACAGACACTCAGACAGACACAGACTTACAGACACAGACACAGACACAGACAGACAGACACAGACAGACACAGACACAGACAATGATACAGACACAGACACAGACACAGACACAGACACAGACAGACACACAGACACAGATAAAGACAGAGACAAAGACACAGACGCAGACGCAGACACAGTAAGACAGACAGACAGAGATGGACACAGACAGACACAGGCAGACACATACAGAAAGACACAGACAGAGACAGAAAAACAGAGACGGAAACAGATAGACACAAACATACAGATACAGACAGACACAGTCAGACACAGACACATACAGACAGACACAGACAGACAAAGACAGACAGACCCAGGAAGACACAGACTGACACAGACACAGACACAGACAGACAAAGACACAGACACAGACACAGAGAGACAGACACAGACAGTTACAGACAGACACAGACAGACACAGACACAGACAGACACAGACCGTCACAGACGAATACAGACACAGACAGACAGAGACACAGACAGACAGAGACAGACACATATAGACACAGACAGACAGACACAGACAGACACAGGCAGACACAGACAGACTCAGACAGACAAAGACAGATAAACACAGACAGATAAACACAGACAGACAGACACAGACAGGCACAGACAGACACAGACAGACACGGACAGACACAGACAGACACAGACAGACAGAGATAGACAGACAGAGACGGACACAGAAAGACAGACAGAAAGACACAGACAGACACAGACAGACACAGACAGATAAACACAGACAGACAGACACAGACAGACAGACTCAGAAAGACACATACAGACAGACACAGACAGACAGACACAGACAGACAGAGATAGACAGACAGAGACGGACACAGAAAGACAGACACAGACAGACACAGACAGACCCAGACAGACACAGACAGATAAACACAGACACAGACACAGACAGACACAGTCAGAAAGACAGAGATGGACAGAGACAGACACAGACAGACAGAAAGACACAGAAAGAGACAGACAAACGGAGACGGAAACATAGACACAGACATACAGATACAGACAGACACAGAAACAGACACAGACAGACAGACACAGACACAGACAGACACAGACAGACAGACAAAGACACACACAGTCAGACAGAGATCGACACAGACTTACACAGACAGACACAGACACACAGACACAGGCAGACACAGACAGACAGACAGACAGACTCAGACAGACAGACTCAGACAGACACAGACAGACAGACACAGACACAGACAGTCAGACACAGACATACACAGACAGACACAGACACAGACAGACACAGAAAGTCACAGACACATACAGACACAGACAGAAACAGACAGACAGACAGAGACGGATACAGATAGACACAGACAGACACAGACAGACAGACACAGACAGACAGGCACAGACACAGACACAGACAGACAGACACAGACAGACACAGACAGACACAGACACAGACACAGACACAGACACAGACAGACAGAGATGGACGGAGACAGACACAGACAGACAGAACGACACAGACAGAGACAGACAGAGATGGAAACAGATAGACACAGACATACAGATACAGACAGACACCGTCAGAAACAGACAGAGACAGACAGACACATACACAGACAGACACAGACAGACACAGACACACAGACACAGACACACAGACAGACACAGATAGACAAACAGACACGGACACACACACACAGACAGACACAGACAGACACAGACAGAAAGACTCAGAGAGACACAGACAGACACAGAAACAGACACAGACAGACAGACACAGACAGACACAGACAAAGACACAGACACAGACGCAGACGCAGACGCAGACGCAGACGCAGACGCAGACGCAGATGCAGACGCAGACACAGACAGACACAGACAGACAGACAGAGATGGACACAGTCAGAAATACACAGACAGAGACAAACAGAGACAGAAACAGATAGACACAAACATACAGATACAGACAGACACAGTCAGACACAGACACAGACAGACAGACACAGACAGACACAGACAGACAGAAACAGACACACACAGACAGACAGACTCAGAGAGACAGACCCAAACAGACACAGACGGACATAAACAGACACAGACAGACAAAGACACAGACACAGACAGACAGACAGAGACAGACAGAGACAGAAACAGACAGACACAGACTCATACAGACACAGACTCATACAGACACAGACAGACAGACACAGACAGACACAGACAGACACAGACAGACAGACACAGATAAACAGAGACAGATAAACATAGACAGACAGACACAGACACGGACAGACACGGACAGACACAGACAGACACAGACACAGAAAGACACAGACAGACACAGACAGACAGACAGACACAGACAGACACAGACAGATAAACACAGACAGACAGACACAAACAGACAGACACAGACACAGACAGAAACAGACACAGACAGACACAGACAAACACAGACAGACAGTCAGAGAGACAGACCCAGACAGATCCAGACAGACAGACAGAGATGGACACAGACATACACAGACAGACACAGACAGAGAGACAGACACAGACAGACACAGACAGACAGACAGAGATGGACACAGACAGACACAGACACAGACAGACACAGACTGACAGACACGGACAGACCCAAAGAGAAACAGACAGACACAGAGAGACAGACACAGACACAGACAGAAAGACACAGACAGAGACAGACAAACAGAAAGACAGAGACGGACACAGAGAGACACAGACAGAAAGACACAGACAGACACAGAGAGACACAGACAGATTCAGACAGACACAGACACACAGACACAGACAAACACAGACAGAAACAGACAGACAGACAGACTCAAACAGACACAGACAGACACAGACAGATAGACACTGACAGACACAGACAGACAGACACAGATACAGACACAGACAGACACAGAGAGACACAGACACATACAGACACAGAAAGACACAGACACATACAGACACAGACAGAAACAGACAGACAGACAGAGACAGATACAGATAGACACAGACAGACACAGACACAGACAGACACGGACAGTCTCAGACAGACACAGACAGACACAGACAGACAGACACAGACACAGACACTGACACAGACAGACAGACAAAGACAGACACAGACACAGACACAGACACAGATACAGACACAGACACAGACACAGACACAGACACAGAAACAGACACAGACACAGACACAGACACAGACAGACAGACATAGATGGACAGAGACAGACACAGACAGACACAAAGACACAGACAGAGACAGACAAACAGAGACGGAAACAGATAGACACAGACATACAGATACAGACAGACACAGTCAGACACAGAAACAGACAGATAGACACAGACACAGACAGACACAGACAGACACAGACAGATAGACACAGAAACACACAGACAGACTCAGACAGACAGAACCAAACAGACGCAGACGGACAGAAACAGACACAGAAAGACAAAGACACAGACACAGACAGACAGACACAGACAGACAGAGACAGACACAGACCGTCAAAGACACAGAAACAGACAGACACAGACAGACACAGACACAGACAGACACAGACAGACAGACACAGATAAACAGAGACAGATAAACACAGACAGACAGACACAGACACTGACAGACATAGACAGACACAGACAGAGACAGACAGACAGAGACGGACACAGAAAGACACAGACAGAAAGACAAAGACAGACACAGACATAGACAGACACAGACAGATAAACACAGAAAGACAGACACAGACAGACAGACACAGACACAGACAGACACAGACACAGACAGACACAGACAGACACAGACAGACAGACAGAGAGACAGACACAGACAGACACAGAAAGACAGACAGAGATGGATACAGACATACACAGACAGACACAGACAGACAGACAGACACAGACAGACACAGACAGACAGACAGAGATGGACACAGACAGACACAGACAGACACAGACAGACAGACTCAGACAGATACAGAGAGACAGACACAGACACAGACAGACAGACAGACAGACAGACACAGACAGACAGAGATGGACACAGACAGACACAGAAAGACACAGACAGACAGACACAGACAGTCAGACAGACACAGACAGATAGGGAGTGACCCAAACAGACACCGACGGACAGACACAGACACAGACATAGACAGAAAGACACAGACAGAGACAGAGAGACAGACACAGACAGGCACAGACTGACCCAGACAGACAGAGACGGACACAGACAGACAAAGAGAGACACAGACAGAGAGACAGACACAGACAGACAAAGACAGACAGAGACGGACAGACACAGACACAGAGAGACACAGACAGATAGACAGACACAGACAGACACAGACAGACAGATACAGACACAGAGAGACACAGACAGAAAGACACAGACAGACATACACAGACAGACACAGACACTCAGACAGACACAGACTTACAGACACAGACACAGACACAGACAGACAGACACAGACAGACACAGACACAGACAATGATACAGACACAGACACAGACACAGACACAGACACAGACACAGACAGACACACAGACACAGATAAAGACAGAGACAAAGACACAGACGCAGACGCAGACACAGTAAGACAGACAGACAGAGATGGACACAGACAGACACAGGCAGACACATACAGAAAGACACAGACAGAGACAGAAAAACAGAGACGGAAACAGATAGACACAAACATACAGATACAGACAGACACAGTCAGACACAGACACATACAGACAGACACAGACAGACAAAGACAGACAGACCCAGGAAGACACAGACTGACACAGACACAGACACAGACAGACAAAGACACAGACACAGACACAGAGAGACAGACACAGACAGTTACAGACAGACACAGACAGACACAGACACAGACAGACACAGACCGTCACAGACGAATACAGACACAGACAGACAGAGACACAGACAGACAGAGACAGACACATATAGACACAGACAGACAGACACAGACAGACACAGGCAGACACAGACAGACTCAGACAGACAAAGACAGATAAACACAGACAGATAAACACAGACAGACAGACACAGACAGGCACAGACAGACACAGACAGACACGGACAGACACAGACAGACACAGACAGACAGAGATAGACAGACAGAGACGGACACAGAAAGACAGACAGAAAGACACAGACAGACACAGACAGACACAGACAGATAAACACAGACAGACAGACACAGACAGACAGACTCAGAAAGACACATACAGACAGACACAGACAGACAGACACAGACAGACTCCGACAGACAGACACAGACACAGACAGAAAGACACAGACAGACTCCGACAGACAGACACAGACACAGACACAGACAGTCAGACCCAAACACAGACACAGACAGACAAAGACACAGACACAGACAGACACAGACAGACACAGACAGACACAGAGAGACACAGACTCATACAAACACAGACAGACACAGACAGTCACAGACACAGACAGACACAGACAGACAGACACAGACAGACACAGACAGACAGTCTCAGACAGACAGTCACAGACAGACACAGACAGACAGAAACACACAGACACAGACTGTCAGACACAGACAGACACAGATAGACACAGACACATACAGACACATACAGACACAGACAGACAGAGACACATACAGACACGGACCGAAACAGACAGACACAGAAGGACACAGACAGACACAGAGACACAGACAGAGAGACAGACACAGACAGACACAGACCGACCGACCGACCGACCGACCGACAGACAGACAGACAGACAGACAGACAGACAGACAGACAGACACAGACAGAAACAGACAGACAGACAGAGAGGAACACAGACAGACACAGACAGACACAGACAGACAGACACAGACAGCCAGACAGACAGAGAGACAGACAGATAGACAGACAGACAGACACAGACAGATAGACAGAGATGGACAGAGACAGACAAGGAAAGACACAGACAGAGAGACAGACACAGACAGTCAGACAGACACAGACAGAGAGGGACAGACCCAAACAGACACAGACGGACAGACACAGACACAGACATAGACAGAAAGACACAGACAGAAACAGACAGACAAACAGAGACAGACAGACAGAGAGACAGACACAGACAGACACAGACAGACAGAGACAGACACAGACAGACAGACACAGATAAACAGAGACAGACAGACACAGTCAGAGACAGACAGACACAGTCAGAGACAGACAGACAGACAGACAGAGACGGACACAGAGAGACACAGACAGAAAGACACAGACAGACACAGACAGACACAGACAGACACAGACACACAGACACAGACAGACACAGACAGACACAGACACACAGACAGACTCAAACAGACACAGACAGACAGACACAGACACAGACACAGAGAGACAGAAACAGACAGACACAGACAGACACAGACAGACACAGACACAGACAGACACAGACCGTCACAGACTAATACAGACACAGACAGACAGAGACACAGACAGACAGAGACAGACACAGATAGACACAGACAGACAGACACAGACAGACACAGACAGACAGAGGCAGACAGACAGACTCAGACAGACACAGACAGATAAACACAGACAGATAAACACAGAAAGACAGACACAGACAGGCACAGACAGACACAGACAGACACAGACAGACACGGACAGACACAGACAGACACAGACAGACAGAGATAGACAGACAGAGACGGACACAGAAAGACAGACAGAAAGAGACAGACAGACACAGACAGATAAACACAGACAGACAGACACAGACAGACAGACTCAGACAGACACAGACACTCAGACACAGACACAGAAAGACAGACACAGACAGACTCCGACAGACAGACACTGACACAGACACAGACAGTCAGACACAGACACAGACACAGACAGACAAAGACACAGACACATACAGACAGACACAGACAGACACAGACTCATACAGACACAGACAGACACAGACAGTCACAGACACAGACAGACACAGACAGACACAGACAGACAGACACAGACCGACACAGACAGACAACCTCAGACAGACAGTCACAGACAGACACAGACAGACAGACAGACAGAGATGTTCAAAGACAAAGAAAGACACATACAGAGAGACAGACACAGACAGTCCGACAGACACAGACAGAGAGGGACAGATCCAAACAGACACAGAGAGACAGACACAGACATAGACAGAAAGACACAGACAGAGACAGACAGACAGAGAGACAGACACAGACAGACACAGACAGACAGAGATGGACACAGACAGACACAGACAGACGCAGACAGAGACAGACAGACAGACAGACAGACAGACAGACAGACAGACACAGACAGACCGAAAGAGTCAGAGACAGACACAGACGGACAGACATTCACAGACAGAAAGAACCAGACAGAGACAGACAGACAGACAGAAACAAACACAGACAGACACAGACAGAAAGACACAGACAGACACAGACAGACACAGACACACAGACACAGACAGTCACAGACTGACACAGACAGATACAGACAGACAGACTCAGACAGACACAGAGAGACATACACAGACACAGACACAGGCAAAGACTCAGACACAGACGCAGACGCAGACACAGACACACAACGACAGACAGAAAGAGATGGACACAGTCAGAAAGACACAGACAGAGACAGACAAACAGAGACGGAAACAGATAGACAGATAGACGGAAACAGACACAGACAGACCCAAAGAGACACAGACAGACATAGACGGACAGACAGACACAGACAGACACAGACACACACAGACACACAGACATAGACAGACACAGACAGACACAGACAGAAACAGACACAGACAGACAGAGACAGACACAGATAGACACAGACAGACAGACACAGACAGACACAGACAGACACAGGCAGACAGACAGACTCAGACAGACACAGACAGATAATCACAGACAGATAAACACAGAAAGACAGACACAGACAGGCACAGACAGACACAGACAGACACAGACAGACACGGACAGACACAGACAGACACAGACAGACAGAGATAGACAGACAGAGACGGACACAGAAAGACATACAGAAAGAGACAGACAGACACAGACAGATAAACACAGACAGACAGACACAGACAGACAGACTCAGACAGACACAGACACTCAGACACAGACAGACAGATAGACACAGACAGACTCCGACAAACAGACACAGACACAGAAAGACAGACACAGACAGACTCCGACAGACAGACACTGACACAGACACAGACAGTCAGACACAGACACAGACACAGACAGACAAAGACACAGACACATACAGACAGACACAGACAGACACAGACTCATACAGACACAGACAGACACAGACAGTCACAGACACAGACAGACACAGACAGACACAGACAGACAGACACAGACCGACACAGACAGACAGCCTCAGACAGACAGTCACAGACAGACACAGACAGACAGACAGACAGAGATGTTCAAAGACAAAGAAAGACACATACAGAGAGACAGACACAGACAGTCCGACAGACACAGACAGAGAGGGACAGATCCAAACAGACACAGAGAGACAGACACAGACATAGACAGAAAGACACAGACAGAGACAGACAGACAGAGAGACAGACACAGACAGACACAGACAGACAGAGATGGACACAGACAGACACAGACAGAGACAGACAGACAGACAGACAGACAGACAGACACAGACAGACCCAAAGAGTCAGAGACAGACACAGACGGACAGACATTCACAGACAGAAAGACACAGACAGAGACAGACAGACAGACAGACAGAAACGAACACAGACAGACACAGACAGAAAGAAACATACAGACACAGACAGACAGACACACAGACACAGACAGTCACAGACAGACACAGACAGATACAGACAGACAGACTCAGACAGACACAGAGAGACATACACAGACACAGACACAGGCAAAGACTCAGACACAGACGCAGACGCAGACACAGACACACACAGACAGACTGAAAGAGATGGACACAGTCAGAAAGACACAGACAGAGACAGACAAACAGAGACGGAAACAGATAGACAGATAGACGGAAACAGACACAGACAGACCCAAAGAGACACAGACAGACATAGACGGACAGACAGACACAGACAGACACAGACAGACACAGACAGACAGACTCAGACAGACACAGAGAGACAGACACAGACACTGACAGACAGACAGACAGACAAACACAGACGGACAGAGACGGACACAAGCAGGCACAGAAAGACACAGACAGAGAGACAGACACAGACCGTCAGACAAACACAGAGAGAGAGGGACAGACCCAAACAGACACAGACGGACAGACACAGAAACAGAGAGAAAGGCACAGACAGAGACAGACAGACAGAGACAGACAGACAGAGAGACAGAGACAGACAGACAGAGACAGACAGACAGAGACAGACAGACAGAGATGGACACAGACAGACACAGACAGACACAGACAGACACAGACAGACAGACAGACAGACACAGACAGAAAGACACAAACAGAGACAGACAGACACAGACAGACACAGACAGTCACAGACACAGACAGACACAGACAGACACACAGACACACAGACACACAGACACAGACAGAAAGACAAAGACAGACACAGACAGACACAGACAGACACAGACAGACTCAGACAGACACAGACAGACAGACTCA
This sequence comes from Eublepharis macularius, assembly GCF_028583425.1. NCBI lineage: Eukaryota > Metazoa > Chordata > Lepidosauria > Squamata > Eublepharidae > Eublepharis > Eublepharis macularius. The sequence continues at coordinate 3,129,024 of NC_072790.1, read as the reverse complement.
GACAGATACAGAGAGACAGACACAGACACAGACAGACAGACTGTCAGACACAGACAGACAGAGATGGACACAGACAGACACAGAAAGACACAGACAGACAGACAGACACAGACAGTCAGACAGACACAGACAGATAGGGAGTGACCCAAACAGACACCGACGGACAGACACAGACACAGACATAGACAGAAAGACACAGACAGAGACAGACAGACAGAGAGACAGACACAGACAGGCACAGAGAGACCCAGACAGACAGAGACGGACACAGACAGACACAGACAGACACAGACAGAGAGACAGACACAGACAGACACATACAGACAGACACAGACGGACAAAGACAGACACAGACAGACACAGACACTCAGACAGACACAGACTTACAGACACAGACACAGACACAGACGCAGACAGACAGACACAGACAGACACAGACACAGACACAGACACAGACACAGACACAGACACAGACACAGACACAGACGCAGACGCAGACGCAGACGCAGACACAGACGCAGACGCAGACGCAGACGCAGACGCAGACGCAGACAGACACAGACAGACAGACAGACAGAGATGGACACAGACAGACACAGACAGACGCAGACAGAGACAGACAGACAGACAGACAGACAGACACAGACAGACCGAAAGAGTCAGAGACAGACACAGACGGACAGACATTCACAGACAGAAAGAACCAGACAGAGACAGACAGACAGACAGAAACAAACACAGACAGACACAGACAGAAAGACACAGACAGACACAGACAGACACAGACACACAGACACAGACAGTCACAGACTGACACAGACAGATACAGACAGACAGACTCAGACAGACACAGAGAGACATACACAGACACAGACACAGGCAAAGACTCAGACACAGACGCAGACGCAGACACAGACACACAACGACAGACAGAAAGAGATGGACACAGTCAGAAAGACACAGACAGAGACAGACAAACAGAGACGGAAACAGATAGACAGATAGACGGAAACAGACACAGACAGACCCAAAGAGACACAGACAGACATAGACGGACAGACAGACACAGACAGACACAGACACACACAGACACACAGACATAGACAGACACAGACAGACACAGACAGAAACAGACACAGACAGACAGAGACAGACACAGATAGACACAGACAGACAGACACAGACAGACACAGACAGACACAGGCAGACAGACAGACTCAGACAGACACAGACAGATAATCACAGACAGATAAACACAGAAAGACAGACACAGACAGGCACAGACAGACACAGACAGACACAGACAGACACGGACAGACACAGACAGACACAGACAGACAGAGATAGACAGACAGAGACGGACACAGAAAGACATACAGAAAGAGACAGACAGACACAGACAGATAAACACAGACAGACAGACACAGACAGACAGACTCAGACAGACACAGACACTCAGACACAGACAGACAGATAGACACAGACAGACTCCGACAAACAGACACAGACACAGAAAGACAGACACAGACAGACTCCGACAGACAGACACTGACACAGACACAGACAGTCAGACACAGACACAGACACAGACAGACAAAGACACAGACACATACAGACAGACACAGACTCATACAGACACAGACAGACACAGACAGTCACAGACACAGACAGACACAGACAGACAGACACAGACCGACACAGACAGACAGCCTCAGACAGACAGTCACAGACAGACACAGACAGACAGACAGACAGAGATGTTCAAAGACAAAGAAAGACACATACAGAGAGACAGACACAGACAGTCCGACAGACACAGACAGAGAGGGACAGATCCAAACAGACACAGAGAGACAGACACAGACATAGACAGAAAGACACAGACAGAGACAGACAGACAGAGAGACAGACACAGACAGACACAGACAGACAGAGATGGACACAGACAGACACAGACAGACGCAGACAGAGACAGACAGACAGACAGACAGACAGACAGACACAGACAGACCCAAAGAGTCAGAGACAGACACAGACGGACAGACATTCACAGACAGAAAGACACAGACAGAGACAGACAGACAGACAGACAGAAACGAACACAGACAGACACAGACAGAAAGACCCATACAGACACAGACAGACACAGACACACAGACACAGACAGTCACAGACAGACACAGACAGACACAGACAGACAGACACAGACAGACACAGACAGACAGCCTCAGACAGACAGTCACAGACAGACACAGACAGACAGACAGACAGAGATGTTCAAAGACAAAGAAAGACACATACAGAGAGACAGACACAGACAGTCCGACAGACACAGACAGAGAGGGACAGACCCAAACAGACACAGAGAGACAGACACAGACATAGACAGAAAGACACAGACAGAAACAGACAGACAGAGAGACAGACACAGACAGACACAGACAGACAGAGATGGACACAGACAGACACAGACAGACGCAGACAGAGACAGACAGACAGACAGACAGACTCAAAGTGTCAGAGACAGACACAGACGGACAGACATTCACAGACAGAAAGACACAGACAGAGACAGACAGACAGACAGACAGAAACGAACACAGACAGAAACAGACAGAAAGAAACATACAGACACAGAGAGACAGACACACAGACACAGACAGTCACAGACAGACACAGACAGATACAGACAGACAGACTCAGACAGACACAGAGAGACATACACAGACACAGACACAGGCAAAGACTCAGACACAGACGCAGACGCAGACACAGACACACACAGACAGACAGAAAGAGATGGACACAGTCAGAAAGACACAGACAGAGACAGACAAACAGAGACGGAAACAGATAGACAGATAGACGGAAACAGACACAGACAGACCCAAAGAGACACAGACAGACATAGACGGACAGACAGACACAGACAGACACAGACAGACACAGACACACAGACATAGACAGACACAGACAGACACAGACAGACACAGACACAGACAGACAGAGACAGACACAGATAGACACAGACAGACAGACACAGACAGACACAGACAGATACAGGCAGACAGACAGACACAGACAGATAAACACGGACAGATAAACACAGACAGATAAACACAGAAAGACAGACACAGACAGGCACAGACAGACACAGACAGACACAGACAGACACGGACAGACATAGACAGACACAGACAGACAGAGATAGACAGACAGAGACGGACACAGAAAGACAGACAGAAAGAGACAGACAGACACAGACAGATAAACACAGACAGACAGACACAGACAGACAGACTCAGACAGACACAGACACACAGACACAGAAAGACAGATAGACACAGACAGACTCCGACAAACAGACACAAACACAGACAGACAGACACAGACAGATTCCGACAGACAGACACTGACACAGACACAGACAGTCAGACACAGATACAGACACAGACAGAAAAAGACACAGACACATCCAGACAGACAAAGACAGACAGAGACAGACACAGACAGACACAGACTCATACAGACACAGACAGACACAGACAGTCACAGACACAGACAGACACAGACAGACACAGACAGACAGACACAGACAGACACAGACAGACAGACAAAGACAGACAGAGACAGACACAGACAGACACAGACTCATACAGACACAGACAGACACAGACAGTCACAGACACAGACAGACACAGACAGACAGACAAAGACAGACACAGACAGACACAGACAGACAGCCTCAGACAGACAGTCACAGACAGACACAGACAGACAGAAACACACAGACACAGACAGTCAGACACAGACAGACACAGATAGACACAGACACATACAGACACATAAAGACACAGACAGACAGAGACAGAGACAGACACAGACAGAAACAGACAGACACAGAAGGACACAGACAGACACAGAGACACAGACAGAGAGACAGACACAGACACAGACAGAAAAAGACAGACAGACAGAGAGGGACACAGACAGACACAGACAGACACAGACAGACAGACAGACAGACAGACAGACACACACAGACAGACAGACAGAGATGGACAAAGACAGACAAAGAAAGACACAGACAGAGAGACAGACACAGACAGTCAGACAGACACAGACAGAGAGGGACAGACCCAAACAGACACAGACGGACAGACACAGACACAGACATAGACAGAAAGACACAGACAGAGACAGACAGACAAACAGAGACAGACAGACAGAGAGACAGACACAGACAGACACAGACAGACAGAAATGGACACAGACAGACACAGACAGAAACAGACAGACACAGACAGATCCAAAGAGACACAGACAGACACAGACGGACAGACAGACACAGACAGAAAGACAAAGACAGACACAGACAGACAGAGACAGACACAGATAGACACAGACAGACAGACACAGACAGACACAGACAGACACAGGCAGACAGACAGACTCAGACAGACACAGACAGATAATCACAGACAGATAAACACAGAAAGACAGACACAGACAGGCACAGACAGACACAGACAGACACAGACAGACACGGACAGACATAGACAGACACAGACAGACAGAGATAGACAGACAGAGACGGACACAGAAAGACAGACAGAAAGAGACAGACAGACACAGACAGATAAACACAGACAGACAGACACAGACAGACAGACTCAGACAGACACAGACACACAGACACAGAAAGACAGATAGACACAGACAGACTCCGACAAACAGACACAGACACAGACAGACAGACACAGACAGATTCCGACAGACAGACACTGACACAGACACAGACAGTCAGACACAGATACAGACACAGACAGAAAAAGACACAGACACATCCAGACAGACAAAGACAGACAGAGACAGACAGAGACAGACACAGACTCATACAGACACAGACAGACACAGACAGTCACAGACACAGACAGACACAGACAGACACAGACAGACAGACACAGACAGACACAGACAGACAGACAAAGACAGACAGAGACAGACACAGACAGACACAGACTCATACAGACACAGACAGACACAGACAGTCACAGACACAGACAGACACAGACAGACAGACAAAGACAGACACAGACAGACACAGACAGACAGCCTCAGACAGACAGTCACAGACAGACACAGACAGAGAGAAACACACAGACACAGACAGTCAGACACAGACAGACACAGATAGACACAGACACATACAGACACATAAAGACACAGACAGACAGAGACAGAGACAGACACAGACAGAAACAGACAGACACAGAAGGACACAGACAGACACAGAGACACAGACAGAGAGACAGACACAGACACAGACAGAAAAAGACAGACAGACAGAGAGGGACACAGACAGACACAGACAGACACAGACAGACAGACAGACAGACAGACAGACAGACACACACAGACAGACAGACAGAGATGGACAAAGACAGACAAAGAATGACACAGACAGAGAGACAGACACAGACAGTCAGACAGACACAGACAGAGAGGGACAGACCCAAACAGACACAGACGGACAGACACAGACACAGACATAGACAGAAAGACACAGACAGAGACAGACAGACAAACAGAGACAGACAGACAGAGAGACAGACACAGACAGACACAGACAGACAGAAATGGACACAGACAGACACAGACAGAAACAGACAGACACAGACAGATCCAAAGAGACACAGACAGACACAGACGGACAGACAGACACAGACAGAAAGACAAAGACAGACACAGACAGACAGAGACAGACACAGATAGACACAGACAGACAGACACAGACAGACACAGACAGACACAGGCAGACAGACAGACTCAGACAGACACAGACAGATAATCACAGACAGATAAACACAGAAAGACAGACACAGACAGGCACAGACAGACACAGACAGACACAGACAGACACGGACAGACACAGACAGACACAGACAGACAGAGATAGACAGACAGAGACGGACACAGAAAGACATACAGAAAGAGACAGACAGACACAGACAGATAAACACAGACAGACAGACACAGACAGACAGACTCAGACAGACACAGACACTCAGACACAGACAGACAGATAGACACAGACAGACTCCGACAAACAGACACAGACACAGAAAGACAGACACAGACAGACTCCGACAGACAGACACTGACACAGACACAGACAGTCAGACACAGACACAGACACAGACAGACAAAGACACAGACACATACAGACAGACACAGACAGACACAGACTCATACAGACACAGACAGACACAGACAGTCACAGACACAGACAGACACAGACAGACACAGACAGACAGACACAGACCGACACAGACAGACAGCCTCAGACAGACAGTCACAGACAGACACAGACAGACAGACAGACAGAGATGTTCAAAGACAAAGAAAGACACATACAGAGAGACAGACACAGACAGTCCGACAGACACAGACAGAGAGGGACAGATCCAAACAGACACAGAGAGACAGACACAGACATAGACAGAAAGACACAGACAGAGACAGACAGACAGAGAGACAGACACAGACAGACACAGACAGACAGAGATGGACACAGACAGACACAGACAGACGCAGACAGAGACAGACAGACAGACAGACAGACAGACAGACAGACACAGACAGACCCAAAGAGTCAGAGACAGACACAGACGGACAGACATTCACAGACAGAAAGACACAGACAGAGACAGACAGACAGACAGACAGAAACGAACACAGACAGACACAGACAGAAAGAAACATACAGACACAGACAGACAGACACACAGACACAGACAGTCACAGACAGACACAGACAGATACAGACAGACAGACTCAGACAGACACAGAGAGACATACACAGACACAGACACAGGCAAAGACTCAGACACAGACGCAGACGCAGACACAGACACACACAGACAGACTGAAAGAGATGGACACAGTCAGAAAGACACAGACAGAGACAGACAAACAGAGACGGAAACAGATAGACAGATAGACGGAAACAGACACAGACAGACCCAAAGAGACACAGACAGACATAGACGGACAGACAGACACAGACAGACACAGACAGACACAGACAGACAGACTCAGACAGACACAGAGAGACAGACACAGACACTGACAGACAGACAGACAGACAAACACAGACGGACAGAGACGGACACAAGCAGGCACAGAAAGACACAGACAGAGAGACAGACACAGACCGTCAGACAAACACAGAGAGAGAGGGACAGACCCAAACAGACACAGACGGACAGACACAGAAACAGAGAGAAAGGCACAGACAGAGACAGACAGACAGAGACAGACAGACAGAGAGACAGAGACAGACAGACAGAGACAGACAGACAGAGACAGACAGACAGAGATGGACACAGACAGACACAGACAGACACAGACAGACACAGACAGACAGACAGACAGACACAGACAGAAAGACACAAACAGAGACAGACAGACACAGACAGACACAGACAGTCACAGACACAGACAGACACAGACAGACACACAGACACACAGACACACAGACACAGACAGAAAGACAAAGACAGACACAGACAGACACAGACAGACACAGACAGACTCAGACAGACACAGACAGACAGACTCAGACAGATACAGAGAGACAGACACAGACACAGACAGACAGACAGTCAGACACAGACAGACAGAGATGGACACAGACAGACACAGAAAGACACAGACAGACAGACAGACACAGACAGTCAGACAGACACAGACAGATAGGGAGTGACCCAAACAGACACCGACGGACAGACACAGACACAGACATAGACAGAAAGACACAGACAGAGACAGACAGACAGAGAGACAGACACAGACAGGCACAGAGAGACCCAGACAGACAGAGACGGACACAGACAGACACAGACAGACACAGACAGAGAGACAGACACAGACAGACACATACAGACAGACACAGACGGACAAAGACAGACACAGACAGACACAGACACTCAGACAGACACAGACTTACAGACACAGACACAGACACAGACGCAGACAGACAGACACAGACAGACACAGACACAGACACAGACACAGACACAGACACAGACACAGACACAGACACAGACGCAGACGCAGACGCAGACGCAGACACAGACGCAGACGCAGACGCAGACGCAGACGCAGACGCAGACAGACACAGACAGACAGACAGACAGAGATGGACACAGACAGACACAGACAGACGCAGACAGAGACAGACAGACAGACAGACAGACAGACACAGACAGACCGAAAGAGTCAGAGACAGACACAGACGGACAGACATTCACAGACAGAAAGAACCAGACAGAGACAGACAGACAGACAGAAACAAACACAGACAGACACAGACAGAAAGACACAGACAGACACAGACAGACACAGACACACAGACACAGACAGTCACAGACTGACACAGACAGATACAGACAGACAGACTCAGACAGACACAGAGAGACATACACAGACACAGACACAGGCAAAGACTCAGACACAGACGCAGACGCAGACACAGACACACAACGACAGACAGAAAGAGATGGACACAGTCAGAAAGACACAGACAGAGACAGACAAACAGAGACGGAAACAGATAGACAGATAGACGGAAACAGACACAGACAGACCCAAAGAGACACAGACAGACATAGACGGACAGACAGACACAGACAGACACAGACACACACAGACACACAGACATAGACAGACACAGACAGACACAGACAGAAACAGACACAGACAGACAGAGACAGACACAGATAGACACAGACAGACAGACACAGACAGACACAGACAGACACAGGCAGACAGACAGACTCAGACAGACACAGACAGATAATCACAGACAGATAAACACAGAAAGACAGACACAGACAGGCACAGACAGACACAGACAGACACAGACAGACACGGACAGACACAGACAGACACAGACAGACAGAGATAGACAGACAGAGACGGACACAGAAAGACATACAGAAAGAGACAGACAGACACAGACAGATAAACACAGACAGACAGACACAGACAGACAGACTCAGACAGACACAGACACTCAGACACAGACAGACAGATAGACACAGACAGACTCCGACAAACAGACACAGACACAGAAAGACAGACACAGACAGACTCCGACAGACAGACACTGACACAGACACAGACAGTCAGATACAGACACAGACACAGACAGACAAAGACACAGACACATACAGACAGACACAGACAGACACAGACTCATACAGACACAGACAGACACAGACAGTCACAGACACAGACAGACACAGACAGACACAGACAGACAGACACAGACCGACACAGACAGACAGCCTCAGACAGACAGTCACAGACAGACACAGACAGACAGACAGACAGAGATGTTCAAAGACAAAGAAAGACACATACAGAGAGACAGACACAGACAGTCCGACAGACACAGACAGAGAGGGACAGATCCAAACAGACACAGAGAGACAGACACAGACATAGACAGAAAGACACAGACAGAGACAGACAGACAGAGAGACAGACACAGACAGACACAGACAGACAGAGATGGACACAGACAGACACAGACAGACGCAGACAGAGACAGACAGACAGACAGACAGACAGACAGACAGACACAGACAGACCCAAAGAGTCAGAGACAGACACAGACGGACAGACATTCACAGACAGAAAGACACAGACAGAGACAGACAGACAGACAGACAGAAACGAACACAGACAGACACAGACAGAAAGACCCATACAGACACAGACAGACACAGACACACAGACACAGACAGTCACAGACAGACACAGACAGACACAGACAGACAGACACAGACAGACACAGACAGACAGCCTCAGACAGACAGTCACAGACAGACACAGACAGACAGACAGACAGAGATGTTCAAAGACAAAGAAAGACACATACAGAGAGACAGACACAGACAGTCCGACAGACACAGACAGAGAGGGACAGACCCAAACAGACACAGAGAGACAGACACAGACATAGACAGAAAGACACAGACAGAAACAGACAGACAGAGAGACAGACACAGACAGACACAGACAGACAGAGATGGACACAGACAGACACAGACAGACGCAGACAGAGACAGACAGACAGACAGACAGACTCAAAGTGTCAGAGACAGACACAGACGGACAGACATTCACAGACAGAAAGACACAGACAGAGACAGACAGACAGACAGACAGAAACGAACACAGACAGAAACAGACAGAAAGAAACATACAGACACAGAGAGACAGACACACAGACACAGACAGTCACAGACAGACACAGACAGATACAGACAGACAGACTCAGACAGACACAGAGAGACATACACAGACACAGACACAGGCAAAGACTCAGACACAGACGCAGACGCAGACACAGACACACACAGACAGACAGAAAGAGATGGACACAGTCAGAAAGACACAGACAGAGACAGACAAACAGAGACGGAAACAGATAGACAGATAGACGGAAACAGACACAGACAGACCCAAAGAGACACAGACAGACATAGACGGACAGACAGACACAGACAGACACAGACAGACACAGACACACAGACATAGACAGACACAGACAGACACAGACAGACACAGACACAGACAGACAGAGACAGACACAGATAGACACAGACAGACAGACACAGACAGACACAGACAGATACAGGAAGACAGACAGACACAGACAGATAAACACGGACAGATAAACACAGACAGATAAACACAGAAAGACAGACACAGACAGGCACAGACAGACACAGACAGACACAGACAGACACGGACAGACATAGACAGACACAGACAGACAGAGATAGACAGACAGAGACGGACACAGAAAGACAGACAGAAAGAGACAGACAGACACAGACAGATAAACACAGACAGACAGACACAGACAGACAGACTCAGACAGACACAGACACACAGACACAGAAAGACAGATAGACACAGACAGACTCCGACAAACAGACACAAACACAGACAGACAGACACAGACAGATTCCGACAGACAGACACTGACACAGACACAGACAGTCAGACACAGATACAGACACAGACAGAAAAAGACACAGACACATCCAGACAGACAAAGACAGACAGAGACAGACACAGACAGACACAGACTCATACAGACACAGACAGACACAGACAGTCACAGACACAGACAGACACAGACAGACACAGACAGACAGACACAGACAGACACAGACAGACAGACAAAGACAGACAGAGACAGACACAGACAGACACAGACTCATACAGACACAGACAGACACAGACAGTCACAGACACAGACAGACACAGACAGACAGACAAAGACAGACACAGACAGACACAGACAGACAGCCTCAGACAGACAGTCACAGACAGACACAGACAGACAGAAACACACAGACACAGACAGTCAGACACAGACAGACACAGATAGACACAGACACATACAGACACATAAAGACACAGACAGACAGAGACAGATACAGACACAGACAGAAACAGACAGACACAGAAGGACACAGACAGACACAGAGACACAGACAGAGAGACAGACACAGACACAGACAGAAAAAGACAGACAGACAGAGAGGGACACAGACAGACACAGACAGACACAGACAGACAGACAGACAGACAGACAGACAGACAGACAGACAGACACACACAGACAGACAGACAGAGATGGACAAAGACAGACAAAGAAAGACACAGACAGAGAGACAGACACAGACAGTCAGACAGACACAGACAGAGAGGGACAGACCCAAACAGACACAGACGGACAGACACAGACACAGACATAGACAGAAAGACACAGACAGACACAGACAGACAGAAATGGACACAGACAGACACAGACAGAAACAGACAGACACAGACAGATCCAAAGAGACACAGACAGACACAGACGGACAGACAGACACAGACAGAAAGACAAAGACAGACACCGACAGACACAGACAGACACAGACAGACACAGACACACAGACACAGACAGACACAGACAGACACAGACAGACAGACTCAGACAGATACAGAGAGACAGAGACACAGACAGACAGACAGACAGAAAGACAGACAGACATTGACAGATAGAGATGGACACAGACTGACACAGAAAGACACAGACAGAGAGACAGACACAGACAGTCAGACAGACACAGACAGATAGGGAGTGACCCAAACAGACACAAACGGAAAGACACAGACACAGATATAGACAGAAAGATACAGACAGAGACAGAAAGACAGACAGAGACAGACAGACAGAGATACATACAGAGACAGACACAGACAGACAGACAGAGATGGACACAGAAAGACACAGACAGACACAGACAGACACAGACAGACACAGTCAGACCCAAATAGACACAGACAGAGACAGACAGACACAGACGGACAGACAGACAGAGACAGAAAGACACAGACAGAGACAGACAGACAGAGACAGACACAGACAGACACAGACAGAAAGACACAGACAGACACAGACAGACAGACAGAATGGGACACAGACAGACACAGACAGACACAGACAGACAGATACAGACAGACAGACAGACAGACAGACACAGACAGACAGACAGAGATGGACAAAGACAGACAAAGAAAGACACATACAGAGAGACAGACACAGACAGTCCGACAGACACAGACAGAGAGGGACAGACCCAAACAGACACAGATAGACAGACACAGACACAGACATAGACCGAAAGACAGAGACAGAGACAGACAGACAGACAGACAGAGACAGACAGACAGAGAGACAGAAACGAACACAGACAGACACAGACAGAAAGAAACATACAGACACAGACAGACAGACACACAGACACAGACAGTCACAGACAGACACAGACAGATACAGACAGACAGACTCAGACAGACACAGAGAGACATACACAGACACAGACACAGGCAAAGACTCAGACACAGACGCAGACGCAGACACAGACACACACAGACAGACTGAAAGAGATGGACACAGTCAGAAAGACACAGACAGAGACAGACAAACAGAGATGGAAACAGATAGACAGATAGACGGAAACAGACACAGACAGACCCAAAGAGACACAGACAGACATAGACGGACAGACAGACACAGACAGACACAGACAGACACAGACACACAGACATAGACAGACACAGACAGACACAGACAGACACAGACACAGACAGACAGAGACAGACACAGATAGACACAGACAGACAGACAAAGACAGACACAGACAGACACAGGCAGACAGACAGACACAGACAGATAAACACGGACAGATAAACACAGAAAGATAAACACAGAAAGACAGACACAGACAGGCACAGACAGACACAGACAGACACAGACAGACACGGAGAGACATAGACAGACACAGACAGACAGAGATAGACAGACAGAGACGGACACAGAAAGACAGACAGAAAGAGACAGACAGACACAGACAGATAAACACAGACAGACAGACACAGACAGACAGACTCAGACAGACACAGACACACAGACACAGACAGACTGATAGACACAGACAGACTCCGACAAACAGACACAGACACAGACAGACAGACACAGACAGATTCCGACAGACAGACACTGACACAGACACAGACAGTCAGACACAGATACAGACACAGACAGAAAAAGACACAGACACATACAGACAGACAAAGACAGACACAGACAGACACAGACAGACACAGACTCATACAGACACAGACAGACACAGACACAGACAGACACAGACAGACACAGACAGACACAGACAGACACAGACAGACACAGACAGACAGCCTCAGACAGACAGTCACAGACAGACACAGACAGACAGAAACACACAGACACAGACAGTCAGACACAGACAGACACAGATAGACACAGACACATACAGACACATAAAGACACAGACAGACAGAGACAGATACAGACACAGACAGAAACAGACAGACACAGAAGGACACAGACAGACACAGAGACGCAGACAGAGAGACAGACACAGACAGAGACAGACAGACAGACAGACACAGACAGAAAAAGACAGACAGACAGAGAGGGACACAGACAGACACAGACAGACACAGACAGACAGACAGACAGACAGACAGACAGACAGACAGACAGACAGACAGACAGACACAGACAGACAGACAGAGATGGACAAAGACAGACAAAGAAAGACACAGACAGAGAGACAGACACAGACAGTCAGACAGACACAGACAGAGAGGGACAGACCCAAACAGACACAGACGGACAGACACAGACACAGACATAGACAGAAAGACACAGACAGAGACAGACAGACAAACAGAGACAGACAGACAGAGAGACAGACACAGACAGACACAGACAGACAGAAATGGACACAGACAGACACAGACAGAAACAGACAGACACAGACAGATCCAAAGAGACACAGACAGACACAGACGGACAGACAGACACAGACAGACACAGACAGACACAGACAGACAGACTCAGACAGATACAGAGAGACAGACACAGACACAGACAGACAGACAGACACTGACAGATAGAGATGGACACAGACAGACACAGAAAGACACGGACAGAAAGACAGACACAGACAGATAGGGAGTGACCCAAACAGACACAGACGGAAAGACACAGACACAGATATAGACAGAAAGACACAGACAGAGACAGACAGACAGACAGAGACAGACAGACAGAGAGACAGACAGACACAGACACAGACACAGACAGACAGACAGAGATAGATACAGAAAGACACAGACAGACACAGACCGACACAGACAGACAGACAGAGAGGGACACAGACACAGACAGACACAGACAGACAGACACAGACAGACAGACAGACAGACAGACAGACAGACAGACAGACACAGACAGACAGACAGAGATGGACAAAGACAGACAAAGAAAGACACAGACAGAGAGACAGACACAGAAAGTCAGACAGACACAGACAGAGAGGGACCTACCCAAACAGACACAGACGGACAGACACAGACACAGACATAGACAGAAAGACACAGACAGAGACAGACAGACAGACAGAGACAGACAGACAGAGAGACAGACAGACACAGACACAGACACAGACAGACAGAGATAGATACAGAAAGACACAGACAGACACAGACCGACACAGACAGACAGACAGAGAGGGACACAGACACAGACAGACACAGACAGACAGACACAGACAGACAGACAGACAGACAGACACAGACAGACAGACAGACAGAGATGGACAAAGACAGACAAAGAAAGACACAGACAGAGAGACAGACACAGAAAGTCAGACAGACACAGACAGAGAGGGACAGACCCAAACAGACACAGACGGACAGACACAGACACAGACATAGACAGAAAGACACAGACAGAAACAGACAGACAAACAGAGACAGACAGACAGAGAGACAGACACAGACAGACACAGACAGACAGAAATGGACACAGACAGACACAGACAGAAACAGACAGACACAGACAGACACAGACAGACACAGACAGACACAGACAGATCCAAAGAGACACAGACAGACACAGACGGACAGACAGACACAGACAGAAAGACAAAGACAGACACCGACAGACACAGACAGACACAGACAGACACAGACACACAGACACAGACAGACACAGACAGACACAGACAGACAGACTCAGACAGATACAGAGAGACAGAGACACAGACAGACAGACAGAAAGACAGACAGACAGACATTGACAGATAGAGATGGACACAGACTGACACAGAAAGACACAGACAGAGAGACAGACACAGACAGTCAGACAGACACAGACAGATAGGGAGTGACCCAAACAGACACAAACGGAAAGACACAGACAGAGATATAGACAGAAAGATACAGACAGAGACAGAAAGACAGACAGAGACAGACAGACAGAGAGACAGACAGAGACAGACACAGACAGACAGACAGAGATGGACACAGAAAGACACAGAAAGACACAGACAGACACAGACAGACACAGACAGACACAGTCAGACCCAAATAGACACAGACAGAGACAGACAGACACAGACGGACAGACAGACAGAGACAGAAAGACACAGACAGAGACAGACAGACAGAGACGGACACAGACAGACACAGACAGAAAGACACAGACAGACACAGACAGACAGACAGAATGGGACACTGACAGACACAGACAGACACAGACAGACAGATACAGACAGACAGACAGACAGACACAGACAGACAGACAGAGATGGACAAAGACAGACAAAGAAAGACACATACAGAGAGACAGACACAGACAGTCCGACAGACACAGACAGAGAGGGACAGACCCAAACAGACACAGATAGACAGACACAGACACAGACATAGACCGAAAGACAGAGACAGAGACAGACAGACAGACAGACAGAGACAGACAGACAGAGAGACAGAAACGAACACAGACAGACACAGACAGAAAGAAACATACAGACACAGACAGACACACAGACACAGACAGTCACAGACAGACACAGACAGATACAGACAGACAGACTCAGACAGACACAGAGAGACATACACAGACACAGACACAGGCAAAGACTCAGACACAGACGCAGACGCAGACACAGACACACACAGACAGACTGAAAGAGATGGACACAGTCAGAAAGACACAGACAGAGACAGACAAACAGAGACGGAAACAGATAGACAGATAGACGGAAACAGACACAGACAGACCCAAAGAGACACAGACAGACATAGACGGACAGACAGACACAGACAGACACAGACAGACACAGACACACAGACATAGACAGACACAGACAGACACAGACAGACACAGACACAGACAGACAGAGACAGACACAGATAGACACAGACAGACAGACAAAGACAGACACAGACAGACACAGGCAGACAGACAGACACAGACAGATAAACACGGACAGATAAACACAGAAAGATAAACACAGAAAGACAGACACAGACAGGCACAGACAGACACAGACAGACACAGACAGACACGGACAGACATAGACAGACACAGACAGACAGAGATAGACAGACAGAGACGGACACAGAAAGACAGACAGAAAGAGACAGACAGACAGACAGATAAACACAGACAGACAGACACAGACAGACAGACTCAGACAGACACAGACACACAGACACAGACAGACTGATAGACACAGACAGACTCCGACAAACAGACACAGACACAGACAGACAGACACAGACAGATTCCGACAGACAGACACTGACACAGACACAGACAGTCAGACACAGATACAGACACAGACAGAAAAAGACACAGACACATACAGACAGACAAAGACAGACACAGACAGACACAGACAGACACAGACTCATACAGACACAGACAGACACAGACAGTCACAGACACAGACAGACACAGACAGACACAGACAGACAGACACAGACAGACACAGACAGACACAGACAGACAGCCTCAGACAGACAGTCACAGACAGACACAGACAGACAGAAACACACAGACACAGACAGTCAGACACAGACAGACACAGATAGACACAGACACATACAGACACATAAAGACACAGACAGACAGAGACAGATACAGACACAGACAGAAACAGACAGACACAGAAGGACACAGACAGACACAGAGACACAGACAGAGAGACAGACACAGACAGAGACAGACAGACAGACAGACACAGACAGAAAAAGACAGACAGACAGAGAGGGACACAGACAGACACAGACAGACACAGACAGACAGACAGACAGACAGACAGACAGACAGACAGACAGACACAGACAGACAGACAGACAGACAGACAGAGATGGACAAAGACAGACAAAGAAAGACACAGACAGAGAGACAGACACAGACAGTCAGACAGACACAGACAGAGAGGGACAGACCCAAACAGACACAGACGGACAGACACAGACACAGACATAGACAGAAAGACACAGACAGAGACAGACAGACAAACAGAGACAGACAGACAGAGAGACAGACACAGACAGACACAGACAGACAGAAATGGACACAGACAGACACAGACAGAAACAGACAGACACAGACAGATCCAAAGAGACACAGACAGACACAGACAGACACAGACAGATCCAAAGAGACACAGACAGACACAGACGGACAGACAGACACAGACAGAAAGACAAAGACAGACACCGACAGACACAGACAGACACAGACAGACACAGACACACAGACACAGACAGACACAGACAGACACAGACAGACAGACTCAGACAGATACAGAGAGACAGAGACACAGACAGACAGACAGAAAGACAGACAGACAGACATTGACAGATAGAGATGGACACAGACTGACACAGAAAGACACAGACAGAGAGACAGACACAGACAGTCAGACAGACACAGACAGATAGGGAGTGACCCAAACAGACACAAACGGAAAGACACAGACAGAGATATAGACAGAAAGATACAGACAGAGACAGAAAGACAGACAGAGACAGACAGACAGAGAGACAGACAGAGACAGACACAGACAGACAGACAGAGATGGACACAGAAAGACACAGACAGACACAGACAGACACAGACAGACACAGTCAGACCCAAATAGACACAGACAGAGACAGACAGACACAGACGGACAGACAGACAGAGACAGAAAGACACAGACAGAGACAGACAGACAGAGACGGACACAGACAGACACAGACAGAAAGACACAGACAGACACAGACAGACAGACAGAATGGGACACTGACAGACACAGACAGACACAGACAGACAGATACAGACAGACAGACAGACAGACACAGACAGACAGACAGACAGAGATGGACAAAGACAGACAAAGAAAGACACATACAGAGAGACAGACACAGACAGTCCGACAGACACAGACAGAGAGGGACAGACCCAAACAGACACAGATAGACAGACACAGACACAGACATAGACCGAAAGACAGAGACAGAGACAGACAGACAGACAGACAGAGACAGACAGACAGAGAGACAGAAACGAACACAGACAGACACAGACAGAAAGAAACATACAGACACAGACAGACACACAGACACAGACAGTCACAGACAGACACAGACAGATACAGACAGACAGACTCAGACAGACACAGAGAGACATACACAGACACAGACACAGGCAAAGACTCAGACACAGACGCAGACGCAGACACAGACACACACAGACAGACTGAAAGAGATGGACACAGTCAGAAAGACACAGACAGAGACAGACAAACAGAGACGGAAACAGATAGACAGATAGACGGAAACAGACACAGACAGACCCAAAGAGACACAGACAGACATAGACGGACAGACAGACACAGACAGACACAGACAGACACAGACACACAGACATAGACAGACACAGACAGACACAGACAGACACAGACACAGACAGACAGAGACAGACACAGATAGACACAGACAGACAGACAAAGACAGACACAGACAGACACAGGCAGACAGACAGACACAGACAGATAAACACGGACAGATAAACACAGAAAGATAAACACAGAAAGACAGACACAGACAGGCACAGACAGACACAGACAGACACAGACAGACACGGACAGACATAGACAGACACAGACAGACAGAGATAGACAGACAGAGACGGACACAGAAAGACAGACAGAAAGAGACAGACAGACAGACAGATAAACACAGACAGACAGACACAGACAGACAGACTCAGACAGACACAGACACACAGACACAGACAGACTGATAGACACAGACAGACTCCGACAAACAGACACAGACACAGACAGACAGACACAGACAGATTCCGACAGACAGACACTGACACAGACACAGACAGTCAGACACAGATACAGACACAGACAGAAAAAGACACAGACACATACAGACAGATAAAGACAGACACAGACAGACACAGACAGACACAGACTCATACAGACACAGACAGACACAGACAGTCACAGACACAGACAGACACAGACAGACACAGACAGACAGACACAGACAGACACAGACAGACACAGACAGACAGCCTCAGACAGACAGTCACAGACAGACACAGACAGACAGAAACACACAGACACAGACAGTCAGACACAGACAGACACAGATAGACACAGACACATACAGACACATAAAGACACAGACAGACAGAGACAGATACAGACACAGACAGAAACAGACAGACACAGAAGGACACAGACAGACACAGAGACACAGAGAGACAGACACAGACAGAGACAGACAGACAGACAGACACAGACAGAAAAAGACAGACAGACAGAGAGGGACACAGACAGACACCGACAGACACAGACAGACAGACAGACAGACAGACAGACAGACAGACAGACAGACACAGACAGACAGACAGACAGACAGAGATGGACAAAGACAGACAAAGAAAGACACAGACAGAGAGACAGACACAGACAGTCAGACAGACACAGACAGAGAGGGACAGACCCAAACAGACACAGACGGACAGACACAGACACAGACATAGACAGAAAGACACAGACAGAGACAGACAGACAAACAGAGACAGACAGACAGAGAGACAGACACAGACAGACACAGACAGACAGAAATGGACACAGACAGACACAGACAGAAACAGACAGACACAGACAGATCCAAAGAGACACAGACAGACACAGACGGACAGACAGACACAGACAGACACAGACAGACACAGACAGACAGACTCAGACAAATACAGAGAGACAGACACAGACACAGACAGACAGACAGACACTGACAGATAGAGATGGACACAGACAGACACAGAAAGACACAGACAGAAAGACAGACACAGACAGATAGGGAGTGACCCAAACAGACACAGACGGAAAGACACAGACACAGATATAGACAGAAAGACACAGACAGAGACAGACAGACAGACAGAGACAGACAGACAGACAGACAGAGAGACAGACAGACACAGACACAGACACAGACACAGACAGACAGACAGAGATAGATACAGAAAGACACAGACAGACACAGACCGACACAGACAGACAGACAGAGAGGGAGACAGACACAGACAGACACAGACAGACAGACACAGACAGACAGACAGACAGACAGACATACAGACACAGACAGACAGACAGAGATGGACAAAGACAGACAAAGAAAGACACAGACAGAGAGACAGACACAGAAAGTCAGACAGACACAGACAGAGAGGGACAGACCCAAACAGACACAGACGGACAGACACAGACACAGACATAGACAGAAAGACACAGACAGAAACAGACAGACAAACAGAGACAGACAGACAGAGAGACAGACACAGACAGACACAGACAGACAGAAACACACAGACACAGACAGTCAGACACAGACAGACACAGATAGACACAGACACATACAGACACATAAAGACACAGACAGACAGAGACAGATACAGACACAGACAGAAACAGACAGACACAGAAGGACACAGACAGACACAGAGACACAGACAGAGAGACAGACACAGACAGAGACAGACAGACAGACAGACACAGACAGAAAAAGACAGACAGACAGAGAGGGACACAGACAGACACAGACAGACACAGACAGACAGACAGACAGACAGACAGACAGACAGACAGACAGACAGACACAGACAGACAGACAGACAGACAGACAGAGATGGACAAAGACAGACAAAGAAAGACACAGACAGAGAGACAGACACAGACAGTCAGACAGACACAGACAGAGAGGGACAGACCCAAACAGACACAGACGGACAGACACAGACACAGACATAGACAGAAAGACACAGACAGAGACAGACAGACAAACAGAGACAGACAGACAGAGAGACAGACACAGACAGACACAGACAGACAGAAATGGACACAGACAGACACAGACAGAAACAGACAGACACAGACAGATCCAAAGAGACACAGACAGACACAGACAGACACAGACAGATCCAAAGAGACACAGACAGACACAGACGGACAGACAGACACAGACAGAAAGACAAAGACAGACACCGACAGACACAGACAGACACAGACAGACACAGACACACAGACACAGACAGACACAGACAGACACAGACAGACAGACTCAGACAGATACAGAGAGACAGAGACACAGACAGACAGACAGAAAGACAGACAGACAGACATTGACAGATAGAGATGGACACAGACTGACACAGAAAGACACAGACAGAGAGACAGACACAGACAGTCAGACAGACACAGACAGATAGGGAGTGACCCAAACAGACACAAACGGAAAGACACAGACAGAGATATAGACAGAAAGATACAGACAGAGACAGAAAGACAGACAGAGACAGACAGACAGAGAGACAGACAGAGACAGACACAGACAGACAGACAGAGATGGACACAGAAAGACACAGACAGACACAGACAGACACAGACAGACACAGTCAGACCCAAATAGACACAGACAGAGACAGACAGACACAGACGGACAGACAGACAGAGACAGAAAGACACAGACAGAGACAGACAGACAGAGACGGACACAGACAGACACAGACAGAAAGACACAGACAGACACAGACAGACAGACAGAATGGGACACTGACAGACACAGACAGACACAGACAGACAGATACAGACAGACAGACAGACAGACACAGACAGACAGACAGACAGACAGAGATGGACAAAGACAGACAAAGAAAGACACATACAGAGAGACAGACACAGACAGTCCGACAGACACAGACAGAGAGGGACAGACCCAAACAGACACAGATAGACAGACACAGACACAGACATAGACCGAAAGACAGAGACAGAGACAGACAGACAGACAGACAGAGACAGACAGACAGAGAGACAGAAACGAACACAGACAGACACAGACAGAAAGAAACATACAGACACAGACAGACACACAGACACAGAAAGTCACAGACAGACACAGACAGATACAGACAGACAGACTCAGACAGACACAGAGAGACATACACAGACACAGACACAGGCAAAGACTCAGACACAGACGCAGACGCAGACACAGACACACACAGACAGACTGAAAGAGATGGACACAGTCAGAAAGACACAGACAGAGACAGACAAACAGAGACGGAAACAGATAGACAGATAGACGGAAACAGACACAGACAGACCCAAAGAGACACAGACAGACATAGACGGACAGACAGACACAGACAGACACAGACAGACACAGACACACAGACATAGACAGACACAGACAGACACAGACAGACACAGACACAGACAGACAGAGACAGACACAGATAGACACAGACAGACAGACAAAGACAGACACAGACAGACACAGGCAGACAGACAGACACAGACAGATAAACACGGACAGATAAACACAGAAAGATAAACACAGAAAGACAGACACAGACAGGCACAGACAGACACAGACAGACACAGACAGACACGGACAGACATAGACAGACACAGACAGACAGAGATAGACAGACAGAGATGGACACAGAAAGACAGACAGAAAGAGACAGACAGACAGACAGATAAACACAGACAGACAGACACAGACAGACAGACTCAGACAGACACAGACACACAGACACAGACAGACTGATAGACACAGACAGACTCCGACAATCAGACACAGACACAGACAGACAGACACAGACAGATTCCGACAGACAGACACTGACACAGACACAGACAGTCAGACACAGATACAGACACAGACAGAAAAAGACACAGACACATACAGACAGATAAAGACAGACACAGACAGACACAGACAGACACAGACTCATACAGACACAGACAGACACAGACAGTCACAGACACAGACAGACACAGACAGACACAGACAGACAGACACAGACAGACACAGACAGACACAGACAGACAGCCTCAGACAGACAGTCACAGACAGACACAGACAGACAGAAACACACAGACACAGACAGTCAGACACAGACAGACACAGATAGACACAGACACATACAGACACATAAAGACACAGACAGACAGAGACAGATACAGACACA
>NC_072790.1:3077496-3097496 GCF_028583425.1 Eublepharis macularius | reverse complement strand
ACACAGACACAGACACAGACAGACACAGACAGACACAGACAGACAGACAAAGTCAGACAGACACAGACACAAAAAGACACAGACAGACACAGACAGAGAGACAGACACAGACAGACACAGAAAAACAGACAGAGACGGACACAAAAAGACACAGACAGACACAGACAGAAACAGACAGACACAGACAGACAGACAGACACAGACAGTCCCAAAAATACACAGACTGACACAGATAGACAGATACAGACACAGACAGAAAGACACAGACAGAGACAGACAGACAGAGACGGGCACAGACAGATACAGACAGATACATACAGACACAGTCAGATACATACGCAGACAGACACAGACAGACACAGACGGACACAGACAGTAAAAAACACAGACAGACAGACACAGACAGACACAGATAGACAAAGAAAGACAGACATAGACAAACATATGCAGACAGACAGACCGAGACAGACATATGCAGAAACAGACAGACATAGACAGACACAGACAGACACAGACAGCCACGGACAGACACAGTCAGACAGATAGACAAACACCGAAAGACGCAGACAGACACAGACAGACAGACACAGACAGACACAGACACAGACACAGACACAAACAGAAAGACACAGACGGACACAGACAGACAAAGACAGGCAGACAGACACAGACAGACACAGACAGTCACAGACAGACAGAGACAGACACAGACAGACACCTGCAGACACATGCAGACACAGACAGACACTGAAAACACCGACAGACACAGACAGACAGACAGACACAGACAGACACAGACAGAAAGACACAGACACAGACAGACACAGACAGACAGACACAGACAGAGACACACACAGACAGAGACACAGACAGACCAAAAGACAGACAGACACAGACAGACACAGACAGACACAGACAGACCCAGTCAGAAACAGATAGACAGACAGAGACACACACTGTGAGACAAAGACAGACACAGACAGACACAGGAAGACAGGCAGTCAGACACAGACAGTCACAGACAGAAACAGACATACAAAGACATAGACACAGAAAGAAAGACACAGACAGAGAAAGACAGATAAACAGAGACAGAGAGACACAGACAGACACAGACAGACACAGAAGGACACAGACGGACACAGCAGACAGACACAGATACAGACAGACACAGACAGAAAGTCACAGAGAGACAGAAAGACACAGAAACAGACAGACAGACACAGACATACAGACAGACAGAAAGACGCAGACAGACACAGACAGACACAGGCAGAGAGGCAGGCAGACACAGACAGTCACAGACAGAAACAGACAGACACAGAGAGACAGCCTCAAACAGAGAGACACAGACAGACAGACACAGACAGACACAGACAGACACAGATAGACATAGACAAGAACAGACACAGAGACAGACACAGACGGACATAGACAGACACAGACAGACACAGGCAGAGACAGACAGACACAGACACAGACAGACACAGACAGACAGATACAGACAGACACAGTCAGACACAGACACGGACAGAGAGGCACAGACAGACACAGACAGACACAGACAGATCGACAGACACAGACAGACACAGACAGACAAAGACAGACACAGAGAGAGAGACACAGATAGGCACAGACAGACTCAGACAGACAGACACAGACAGACACAGAGAAAAAGACACAGACACAGACACAAACAGACAAAAACAGACAGACACACTCAGACACAGACACTGACAGACACAGAAAGACACAGACAGACACAGAAGGACACAGACAGATAAACACAGGCAGACAGACACAGACAGACACAGAGACACCGTCAGACAGATAGACAGACACAGACAAGTACAGACAGACACAGACAGACACAGACAGACACAGACACAGACACAGACAGACACAGACAGACACAGACAGACAGACAAAGTCAGACAGACACAGACACAAAAAGACACAGACAGACACAGACAGAGAGACAGACACAGACAGACACAGAAAAACAGACAGAGACGGACACAAAAAGACACAGACAGACACAGACAGAAACAGACAGACACAGACAGACAGACAGACACAGACAGTCCCAAAAATACACAGACTGACACAGATAGACAGATACAGACACAGACAGAAAGACACAGACAGAGACAGACAGACAGAGACGGGCACAGACAGATACAGACAGATACATACAGACACAGTCAGATACATACGCAGACAGACACAGACAGACACAGACGGACACAGACAGTAAAAAACACAGACAGACAGACACAGACAGACACAGATAGACAAAGAAAGACAGACATAGACAAACATATGCAGACAGACAGACCGAGACAGACATATGCAGAAACAGACAGACATAGACAGACACAGACAGACACAGACAGCCACGGACAGACACAGTCAGACAGATAGACAAACACCGAAAGACGCAGACAGACACAGACAGACAGACACAGACAGACACAGACACAGACACAAACACAAACAGAAAGACACAGACGGACACAGACAGACAAAGACAGGCAGACAGACACAGACAGACACAGACAGTCACAGACAGACAGAGACAGACACAGACAGACACCTGCAGACACATGCAGACACAGACAGACACTGAAAACACCGACAGACACAGACAGACACAGACAGACACAGACAGACACAGACAGAAAGACACAGACACAGACAGACACAGACAGACAGACACAGACAGAGACACACACAGACAGAGACACAGACAGACCGAAAGACAGACAGACACAGACAGACACAGACAGACACAGACAGACCCAGTCAGAAACAGATAGACAGACAGAGACACACACTGTGAGACAAAGACAGACACAGACAGACACAGGAAGACAGGCAGTCAGACACAGACAGTCACAGACAGAAACAGACATACAAAGACATAGACACAGAAAGAAAGACACAGACAGAGAAAGACAGATAAACAGAGACAGAGAGACACAGACAGACACAGACAGACACAGAAGGACACAGACGGACACAGCAGACAGACACAGATACAGACAGACACAGACAGAAAGTCACAGAGAGACAGAAAGACACAGAAACAGACAGACAGACACAGACATACAGACAGACAGAAAGACGCAGACAGACACAGACAGACACAGGCAGAGAGGCAGGCAGACACAGACAGTCACAGACAGAAACAGACAGACACAGAGAGACAGCCTCAAACAGAGAGACACAGACAGACAGACACAGACAGACACAGACAGACACAGATAGACATAGACAAGAACAGACACAGAGACAGACACAGACGGACATAGACAGACACAGACAGACACAGGCAGAGACAGACAGACACAGACACAGACAGACACAGACAGACAGATACAGACAGACACAGTCAGACACAGACACGGACAGAGAGGCACAGACAGACACAGACAGACACAGACAGATCGACAGACACAGACAGACACAGACAGACAAAGACAGACACAGAGAGAGAGACACAGATAGGCACAGACAGACTCAGACAGACAGACACAGACAGACACAGAGAAAAAGATACAGACACAGACACAAACAGACAAAAACAGACAGACACACTCAGACACAGACACTGACAGACACAGAAAGACACAGACAGACACAGAAGGACACAGACAGATAAACACAGGCAGACAGACACAGACAGACACAGAGACACCGTCAGACAGATAGACAGACACAGACAAGTACAGACAGACACAGACAGACACAGACAGACACAGACACAGACAGACACAGACACAAACAGACAGACACAGACAGAAACTGACAGACAGACACAGAAAGAAAGAGACAGATTAAGACACATGCAGACACAGACAGACACAGACAGACAGACACAGACAGAAAGACACAGACAGACAAAGACAGAAAGACACAGACACAGTCAGACACAGACAGACACAAACACATACACTGACAGACACAGACATGCAGACACAGACAGAGACAGACAGACACAGACAGACACAGACACAGACAGATAGAGACAGACAAAGACACAGACAGAGAGAGACGGACACAGACAGACACAGACAGACAGAGACAGAGAGACAGACAAAGACAGGCAGACAGACCCAGACAGAGACGGGGAGACCCAAACAGACACAGACGGACAGACAAAGATACAGACAGACAGACATAGACAGACACAGACAGACTCAGACAGACTCAGACAGACAGACGCAGACAGACACAGACAGACACAGACAGACAGAAAGAGACGGACACAGACAGACACAGAAAGAAACAGACAGAAGGACAGACACAGACAGTCAGACAGACAAAGACAGATGGGGACAGACCCAAACAGACACAGACGGACAGACACAGACACAGACATAGACAGAAGAACACAGACAGAGACAGACTGACAGACAGACACAGACAGACAGAGACAGACAGAGACAGACAGACACAGACAGACACAGACAGACACAGACAGACACAGACAGACACAGACAGACAGAAAGAGGCCAACACAGAGAGACACAGACAGACAGAGACAGAGAGACAGACACAGAGAGACACAGACAGACAGTCAGAGAGGGACACAGATAGACACAGAGAGACACAGACAGACAGATACAGACAGACAGACAGAAAGACAGACAGACACAGACAGACACAGACAGACACAGACAGACAAATATAGACAGACACAGACACACACTGTGAAGACAGGCAGACAGACACAGACAGTCACAGACAGACACAGACAGACAGACAAAGACAGACACATAAAGACAGAGACAGACACCTGCAGACACATGCAGACACAGACAGACACAGAAAACACCGACAGACAAAGACAGACAGACACAGACAGACCCAGACAGACACAGTCAGACACAGACAGACAAACACAGACACAGACAGACAGACAGACAGACACAGACAGACAGAGACAGACACAGTCAGACACGGATAGACAGACACGGACATACACTGTGAGACAAAGACAAACACAGACAGACACAGGAAGACAGGCAGACAGACACAGACAGTCACAGACAGACACAGACAGACAGACAAAGACAGACACATAAAGACAGAGACAGACACCTGCAGACACATACAGACACAGACAGACACAGAAAATACAGACAGACAGACACAGACAGACACAGACAGACACAGACAGACAGACACAGACACAGACAGACAGACAGAAAGACAAAGACAGACACAGACAAAAAGACACAGACACAGACAGACAGACACAGACAGAGACACACACAGACACAGACACAGACGCAGAGAGACAGAAAGACAGACAGACACAGACAGACACAGACAGACAAATATAGACAGACACAGACACACACTGTGAGACATAGACAGACACAGGCAGACACAGGCAGACAGGCAGACAGACACAGACAGTCACAGACAGAAACAGACATAGAAAGACACAGACACAGAAAGAAACACACAGTCAGAGAAAGACAGATAAACACAGACAGAGAGACACAGACGGACACAAACAGACACAGACGGACACAGACGGACACAGACAGACACTGACACAGACAGACACAGACAGAAAGACACAGAGAAACAGCAAGACACAGAAACAGACAGACAGACACAGACAGACAGACAGACAGACAGACACCTGCAGACACATGCACACACAGACAGACACAGAAAACACCGACAGACACAGACAGACAGACACAGACAGACACAGACAGACAGAGACAGACACGTGCAGACACATGCAGACACAGACAGACACAGAAAACACCGACAGACAAAGACAGACAGACACAGACAGACACAGACAGACACAGACAGACACAGACAGACAGACAGACAGACAGAGAGAAAGAAAAAGACAGACACAGACAGAAAGACACAGACACAGACAGACACAGACAGACAGACACAGACAGAGAAACACACAGACACAGACACAGACAGACCGAAAGACAGACAGACACAGCCAGACACAGACAGACACAGACAGACACAGTCAGACACAGATAGACATAGACAAGAACAGACACAGAGAGAGACACAGACGGACACAGACACAGACAGACAAAGACAAACAGATACAGACTGACACAGTCAGACACAGACACGGACAGACAGGCACAGACAGACACAGACAGACACAGACAGACAGACAGACACAGACGGACACAGACAGAAACAGAAAGACATAGACAGGCAGAGACAGAAACAGAGAGACAGACACAGACAGGCACAGACAGACTCAGACAGACAGACACAGACAGACACAGACAGAAAGACACAGACACAGACACAGACAGACAGACACAGACACAGACAGACACAGACAGACACAGTCAGACACAGACAGATAAACACAGACACAGACAGACACAGATAGACACAGACAGACAGACACAGACAAAGATATGCAGACACAGACAGAAACAGACAGACATATGCAGAAACAGACAGACACAGACAGACACAGACAGACACGATCAGACAGAGACAGACACAGACAGACACAGACAGACAGACACAGACAGACAGACACAGACAGACAGACAGAAAGACACAGACACAGACACAGACAGACAGACACAGAAAGACACAGACAGACACAGACAGACACAGACAGACAAACAGAGACGGACACAGACAGACACAGACATACACAGACAGCGAGACAGACACAGACAGACAGACAGACACAGACAGAGAGGGACAGACCCAAACAGACACAGACGGACAGACACAGACACAGACACAGACAGAAAGACACAGACAGAGGCAGAAAGACAGAGACGGAAACAGATAGACACAGACAGATACATACATACACAGTCAGATGAATACACAGACAGAGACAGACAGACCCAGACAGACCCAGACAGACACAGACAGACAGACACAGACAGAGAAACACACAGACACAGACACAGACAGACCGAAAGACAGACAGACACAGCCAGACACAGACAGACACAGACAGACATATGCAGAAACAGACAGACATAGACAGACACAGACAGACACAGACAGACACGGACAGACACGGACAGACACAGACAGACACAGGCAGACACAGACAGACAGACACAGAAAGGCACAGACAGACTCAGACAGACAGACACAGACACAGACACAGACAGACAGACACAGACAGACACAGACACAGACAGACACAGACAGACACAGACAGACACAGAGAGACGGACAGAGACGGACACAGACAGACACAGACATACACAGACAGAAAGACAGACACAGACAGACAGATAGACACAGACAGAGGCAGAAAGACTGAGACGGACACAGACAGACACAGACAGATACATACAGACACAGTCAGATGCATACACAGACAGACACAGACAGACACAGACAGACCCAGACAGACACAGACAGATAAACACAGACAGACACAGACAGACAGACACAGACAAAGATATGCAGACACAGACAGACACAGACAGACATATGCAGAAACAGACAGACATAGACAGACACAGACAGACACAGAAAGATACGGACAGACACAGTCAGACAGATAGACAGACAAAGACAGAAACAGACAGACAGACACAGACAGACACAGACACAGACACAGACTCAAACAGACAGAGACAGACGGACACAGACAGACAAAGACAGACAGACAGACAGAGACAGACACAGACAGACAGTCACAGACAGACACAAACAGACAGACACAGACACCTGCAGACACATGCACACACAGACAGACACAGAAAATACCGACAGACACAGACAGACAGACACAGACAGACACAGATGGACACAGACAGACACAGAAGGACAGAGAAAGACAGACACAGACACAGACAGACTGACAGAAAGACCAAGACAGACACAGACAGAAAGACGCAGACACAGGCACAGACAAAAACAGACAGACACAGACGGACACAGACAGACAAAGACAGACAGACAGACACAGACAGACAGTCACAGACAGACACAGACAGACAGAGACAGAAACGTGCAGACACATGCAGACACAGACAGACACAGACAGACACAGAAAACACCGACAGACAAAGACAGACAGACACAGAAAGACACAGACAGACACAGACAGACACAGACAGACAAACACAGAAACAGACAGACAGACAGACAGACAGACAGACAGAGAGAAAGACAAAGACAGACACAGACAGAAAGACACAGACACAGACAGACACAGACAGACACAGACAGACACAGACAGAGACACACACAGACACAGACAGACAGAAAGACAGACAGACACAGACAGACACAGACAGACACAGTCAGACACAGATAGACAGACACAGACATACACTGTGAGACAAAGACAGACACAGACAGACACAGGAAGACAGGCAGACAGACACACACAGTCACAGACAGACAGACACAGACAGACACCTGCAGACACATGCAGACACAGACAGACACAGAAAACACAGACAGACAGACACAGACAGACACAGACAGACACAGACAAACAGACAGACACAGACACAGAGAGACACACAGAAAGACAAAGACAGACACAGACAGAAAGACACAGGCACAGACAGACAGACACAGACAGAGACACACACAGACACAGACACAGAAAGACAGAAAGACAGACAGACACAGACAGACACAGACAGACAAATATAGACAGACACAGACACACACTGTGAGACATAGACAGACACAGGCAGACACAGGCAGAGGGGCAGACAGACACAGCCAGTCACAGACAGAAACAGACATACAAAGACACAGACACAGAAAGAAACACACAGACAGAGAAAGACAGATAAACACAGACAGAGAGACACAGACAGACACAAACAGACACAGACGGACACAGACAGACAGATAGACAGACAAAGAAAGACACAGACAGACACAGACAGACACTGATACAGACAGACACAGACAGAAAGACACAGAGAAACAGAAAGACACAGAAACAGACAGAGAGACACAGACAGACAGACAGACAGACACAGAGAGACACAGAGAGACACAGGCAGACAGGAACACAGACACAGACCGTCACAGACAGAAACAGAGAGACATAGAGAGAGAGCCTCAAACAGACAGACACAGACAGACAGACACAGACAGACACAGACAGACAGACAGAGACGGACACAGACAGACACAGACAGACACAGACAGAGAGGCAGACACAGGCAGACAGACAGACAGACACAGACAGAGAGGGAGAGACCCAAACAGACACAGACGGACAGACACAGACACAGACACAGACACAGACAGAAAGACACAGACAGAGACAGAAAGACACAGACGGACACAGACAGACACAGACAGACAGACACAGACAGAGAAACACACAGAAACAGACACAGACAGACCGAAAGTCTTACAGACACAGCCAGACACAGCCAGACACAGACAGACACAGTCACAGATAGACATAGACAAGAACAGACACTGAGACAGACACAGACGGACACAGACACAGACAGACACAGACAGACAGAAACAGACAGACACAGTCAGACACAGACACGGACAGACAGGCACAGAGAGACACAGACAGACACAGACAGACAGACAGACAGACACAGACGGACACAGACAGAAACAGACAGACACAGACAGGCACAGACAGACACAGAGAGACAGACACAGACAGGCACAGACAGACTCAGACAGACAGACACATACAGACACAGACAGAAAGACACAGACACAGACACAGACAGACAGACACAGACAGACACAGACACAGACAGACACAGAGAGAAACAGTCAGACACAGACAGATAAACACAGACACAGAAAGACACAGACAAAGATATGCAGACACAGGCAGACACAGACAGACATGCAGAAACAGACAGACATAGACAGACACAGGCAGACACAGGCAGACAGGCAGACAGACACAGACAGTCACAGACAGAAACAGACATACAAAGACACATACAAAGAAAGAAACACACAGACAGAGAAAGACAGATAAACACAGACAGAGAGACACAGACAGACACAAACAGACACAGACAGACACAGACAGACAGACAGAAAGACACAGACACAGACACAGACAGACAGACACAGACAGACACAGACAGACACAGACAGACAAACAGAGACGGACACAGACAGACACAGACATACACAGACAGCGAGACAGACACAGACAGACAGACAGACACAGACAGAGAGGGACAGACCCAAACAGACACAGACGGACAGACACAGACACAGACACAGACAGAAAGACACAGACAGAGGCAGAAAGACAGAGACGGAAACAGATAGACACAGACAGATACATACATACACAGTCAGATGAATACACAGACAGAGACAGACAGACCCAGACAGACCCAGACAGACACAGACAGACAGACACAGACAGAGAAACACACAGACACAGACACAGACAGACCGAAAGACAGACAGACACAGCCAGACACAGACAGACACAGACAGACATATGCAGAAACAGACAGACATAGACAGACACAGACAGACACAGACAGACACGGACAGACACGGACAGACACAGACAGACACAGGCAGACACAGACAGACAGACACAGAAAGGCACAGACAGACTCAGACAGACAGACACAGACACAGACACAGACAGACAGACACAGACAGACACAGACACAGACAGACACAGACAGACACAGACAGACACAGAGAGACGGACAGAGACGGACACAGACAGACACAGACATACACAGACAGAAAGACAGACACAGACAGACAGATAGACACAGACAGAGGCAGAAAGACTGAGACGGACACAGACAGACACAGACAGATACATACAGACACAGTCAGATGCATACACAGACAGACACAGACAGACACAGACAGACCCAGACAGACACAGACAGATAAACACAGACAGACACAGACAGACAGACACAGACAAAGATATGCAGACACAGACAGACACAGACAGACATATGCAGAAACAGACAGACATAGACAGACACAGACAGACACAGAAAGATACGGACAGACACAGTCAGACAGATAGACAGACAAAGACAGAAACAGACAGACAGACACAGACAGACACAGACACAGACACAGACTCAAACAGACAGAGACAGACGGACACAGACAGACAAAGACAGACAGACAGACAGAGACAGACACAGACAGACAGTCACAGACAGACACAAACAGACAGACACAGACACCTGCAGACACATGCACACACAGACAGACACAGAAAATACCGACAGACACAGACAGACAGACACAGACAGACACAGATGGACACAGACAGACACAGAAGGACAGAGAAAGACAGACACAGACACAGACAGACTGACAGAAAGACCAAGACAGACACAGACAGAAAGACACAGACACAGGCACAGACAAAAACAGACAGACACAGACGGACACAGACAGACAAAGACAGACAGACAGACACAGACAGACAGTCACAGACAGACACAGACAGACAGAGACAGAAACGTGCAGACACATGCAGACACAGACAGACACAGACAGACACAGAAAACACCGACAGACAAAGACAGACAGACACAGAAAGACACAGACAGACACAGACAGACACAGACAGACAAACACAGAAACAGACAGACAGACAGACAGACAGACAGACAGACAGACAGACAGAGAGAAAGACAAAGACAGACACAGACAGAAAGACACAGACACAGACAGACACAGACAGACACAGACAGACACAGACAGAGACACACACAGACACAGACAGACAGAAAGACAGACAGACACAGACAGACACAGACAGACACAGTCAGACACAGATAGACAGACACAGACATACACTGTGAGACAAAGACAGACACAGACAGACACAGGAAGACAGGCAGACAGACACACACAGTCACAGACAGACAGACACAGACAGACACCTGCAGACACATGCAGACACAGACAGACACAGAAAACACAGACAGACAGACACAGAGAGACACAGACAGACACAGACAAACAGACAGACACAGACACAGAGAGACACACAGAAAGACAAAGACAGACACAGACAGAAAGACACAGGCACAGACAGACAGACACAGACAGAGACACACACAGACACAGACACAGAAAGACAGAAAGACAGACAGACACAGACAGACACAGACAGACAAATATAGACAGACACAGACACACACTGTGAGACATAGACAGACACAGGCAGACACAGGCAGAGGGGCAGACAGACACAGCCAGTCACAGACAGAAACAGACATACAAAGACACAGACACAGAAAGAAACACACAGACAGAGAAAGACAGATAAACACAGACAGAGAGACACAGACAGACACAAACAGACACAGACGGACACAGACAGACAGATAGACAGACAAAGAAAGACACAGACAGACACAGACAGACACTGATACAGACAGACACAGACAGAAAGACACAGAGAAACAGAAAGACACAGAAACTGACAGAGAGACACAGACAGACAGACAGACAGACACAGAGAGACACAGAGAGACACAGGCAGACAGGAACACAGACACAGACCGTCACAGACAGAAACAGAGAGACATAGAGAGAGAGCCTCAAACAGACAGACACAGACAGACAGACACAGACAGACACAGACAGACAGACAGAGACGGACACAGACAGACACAGACAGACACAGACAGAGAGGCAGACACAGGCAGACAGACAGACAGACACAGACAGAGAGGGACAGACCCAAACAGACACAGACGGACAGACACAGACACAGACACAGACACAGACAGAAAGACACAGACAGAGACAGAAAGACACAGACGGACACAGACAGACACAGACAGACAGACACAGACAGAGAAACACACAGAAACAGACACAGACAGACCGAAAGTCTTACAGACACAGCCAGACACAGCCAGACACAGACAGACACAGTCACAGATAGACATAGACAAGAACAGACACTGAGACAGACACAGACGGACACAGACACAGACAGACACAGACAGACAGATACAGACAGACACAGTCAGACACAGACACGGACAGACAGGCACAGAGAGACACAGACAGACACAGACAGACAGACAGACAAAGACAGACAGACACAGACGGACACAGACAGACAAAGACAGACAGACAGACACAGACAGACAGTCACAGACAGACACAGACAGACCGAGACAGACACGTGCAGACACATGCAGACACAGACAGACACAGACAGACACAGAAAACACCGACAGACAAAGAAAGACAGACACAGACAGACACAGACAGACACAGACAGACAAACACAGATACAGACAGACAGACAGACAGACAGACAGACAGACAGACAGACAGACAGAGAGACAGACACAGACAGACACAGACAGACACAGACAGAGACACACACAGACACAGACAGACAGACACCGACAGACACAGACAGACACAGTCAGACACAGATAGACAGACACAGACATACACTGTGAGACAAAGACAGACACAGACAGACACAGGAAGACAGGCAGACAGACACACACAGTCACAGACAGACACAGACAGACAGACAAAGACAGACACATAAAGACAGAGACCGACACATAAAGACTGAGACAGATACCTGCAGACACATGCAGACACAGACAGACAGACACAGACAGACACAGACAGAAAGACAAAGACAGACACAGACGGAAAGACAAAGACACAGACAGACAGACACAGACAGAGACACACACAGACACAGACACAGACAGACAGAAAGACAGACAGACACAGACAGACACAGACAGACAAATATAGACAGACACAGACACACACTATGAGACATAGACAGACACAGGCAGACACAGGCAGACAGGCAGACAGACACAGACAGTCACAGACAGAAACAGACATACAAAGACACATACAAAGAAAGAAACACACAGACAGAGAAAGACAGATAAACACAGACAGAGAGACACAGACAGACACAAACAGACACAGACGGACACAGACGGACACAGACAGACACTGACACAGACAGACACAGAGAGAAAGACACAGAGAAACAGAAAGACACAGAAACAGACAGACACAGACAGACAGACAGACAGACAGACAGACAGACAGACACAGACAGACACAGACAGACACAGGCAGACAGGCAGAGAGACACAGACCGTCACAGACAGAAACAGACAGACATAGAGAGAGAGCCTCAAACAAACAGACAGAGACAGACAGACACAGACAGACACAGACAGACAGACAGAGACGGACACAGACAGACACAGACAGACCCAGACAGAGAGGCAGACACAGACAGACAGACAGACAGACACAGACAGAGAGGGACAGACCCAAACAGACACAGACGGACAGACACAGACGCAGACACAGACAGAAAGACACAGACAGAGACAGACAGACAGAGACGGACTCAGACAGACCCAGACAGACAGACACAGACAGAGACACACACAGACACAGACACAGACAGACCGAAAGACAGACACATACAGAAACACACAGACAGACACAGACAGACACAGTCAGACACAGATAGACATAGACAAGAACAGACACAGAGACAGACACAGACGGACACAGACACAGACAGTCACAGACAGACACAGGCAGATACAGACACAGACACAGACAGACACAGACAGACAGATACAGACAGACACAGTCAGACACAGACACGGACAGACAGGCACAGAGAGACACAGACAGACACAGACAGACAGACAGACAGACACAGACGGACACAGACAGACACAGACATACACAGACAGAAAGACAGACACAGACAGACAGATAGACACAGACAGAGGCAGAAAGACTGAGACGGACACAGACAGACACAGACAGATACATACAGACACAGTCAGATGCATACACAGACAGACACAGACAGACACAGACAGACCCAGACAGACACAGACAGATAAACACAGACAGACACAGACAGACAGACACAGACAAAGATATGCAGACACAGACAGACACAGACAGACATATGCAGAAACAGACAGACATAGACAGACACAGACAGACACAGAAAGATACGGACAGACACAGTCAGACAGATAGACAGACAAAGACAGAAACAGACAGACAGACACAGACAG
Organism: Eublepharis macularius; assembly: GCF_028583425.1. Lineage (NCBI taxonomy): Eukaryota > Metazoa > Chordata > Lepidosauria > Squamata > Eublepharidae > Eublepharis > Eublepharis macularius. The sequence continues at coordinate 3,082,422 of NC_072790.1, read as the reverse complement.
ACACAGACACAGACACAGACTCAAACAGACAGAGACAGACGGACACAGACAGACAAAGACAGACAGACAGACAGAGACAGACACAGACAGACAGTCACAGACAGACACAAACAGACAGACACAGACACCTGCAGACACATGCACACACAGACAGACACAGAAAATACCGACAGACACAGACAGACAGACACAGACAGACACAGATGGACACAGACAGACACAGAAGGACAGAGAAAGACAGACACAGACACAGACAGACTGACAGAAAGACCAAGACAGACACAGACAGAAAGACACAGACACAGGCACAGACAAAAACAGACAGACACAGACGGACACAGACAGACAAAGACAGACAGACAGACACAGACAGACAGTCACAGACAGACACAGACAGACAGAGACAGAAACGTGCAGACACATGCAGACACAGACAGACACAGACAGACACAGAAAACACCGACAGACAAAGACAGACAGACACAGAAAGACACAGACAGACACAGACAGACACAGACAGACAAACACAGAAACAGACAGACAGACAGACAGACAGACAGACAGAGAGAAAGACAAAGACAGACACAGACAGAAAGACACAGACACAGACAGACACAGACAGACACAGACAGACACAGACAGAGACACACACAGACACAGACAGACAGAAAGACAGACAGACACAGACAGACACAGACAGACACAGTCAGACACAGATAGACAGACACAGACATACACTGTGAGACAAAGACAGACACAGACAGACACAGGAAGACAGGCAGACAGACACACACAGTCACAGACAGACAGACACAGACAGACACCTGCAGACACATGCAGACACAGACGGACACAGAAAACACAGACAGACAGACACAGACAGACACAGACAGACACAGACAAACAGACAGACACAGACACAGAGAGACACACAGAAAGACAAAGACAGACACAGACAGAAAGACACAGGCACAGACAGACAGACACAGACAGAGACACACACAGACACAGACACAGAAAGACAGAAAGACAGACAGACACAGACAGACACAGACAGACAAATATAGACAGACACAGACACACACTGTGAGACATAGACAGACACAGGCAGACACAGGCAGAGGGGCAGACAGACACAGCCAGTCACAGACAGAAACAGACATACAAAGACACAGACACAGAAAGAAACACACAGACAGAGAAAGACAGATAAACACAGACAGAGAGACACAGACAGACACAAACAGACACAGACGGACACAGACAGACAGATAGACAGACAAAGAAAGACACAGACAGACACAGACAGACACTGATACAGACAGACACAGACAGAAAGACACAGAGAAACAGAAAGACACAGAAACAGACAGAGAGACACAGACAGACAGACAGACAGACACAGAGAGACACAGAGAGACACAGGCAGACAGGAACACAGACACAGACCGTCACAGACAGAAACAGAGAGACATAGAGAGAGAGCCTCAAACAGACAGACACAGACAGACAGACACAGACAGACACAGACAGACAGACAGAGACGGACACAGACAGACACAGACAGACACAGACAGAGAGGCAGACACAGGCAGACAGACAGACAGACACAGACAGAGAGGGACAGACCCAAACAGACACAGACGGACAGACACAGACACAGACACAGACACAGACAGAAAGACACAGACAGAGACAGAAAGACACAGACGGACACAGACAGACACAGACAGACAGACACAGACAGAGAAACACACAGAAACAGACACAGACAGACCGAAAGTCTTACAGACACAGCCAGACACAGCCAGACACAGACAGACACAGTCACAGATAGACATAGACAAGAACAGACACTGAGACAGACACAGACGGACACAGACACAGACAGACACAGACAGACAGATACAGACAGACACAGTCAGACACAGACACGGACAGACAGGCACAGAGAGACACAGACAGACACAGACAGACAGACAGACAAAGACAGACAGACACAGACGGACACAGACAGACAAAGACAGACAGACAGACACAGACAGACAGTCACAGACAGACACAGACAGACCGAGACAGACACGTGCAGACACATGCAGACACAGACAGACACAGACAGACACAGAAAACACCGACAGACAAAGAAAGACAGACACAGACAGACACAGACAGACACAGACAGACAAACACAGATACAGACAGACAGACAGACAGACAGACAGACAGACAGACAGAGAGACAGACACAGACAGACACAGACAGACACAGACAGAGACACACACAGACACAGACAGACAGACACCGACAGACACAGACAGACACAGTCAGACACAGATAGACAGACACAGACATACACTGTGAGACAAAGACAGACACAGACAGACACAGGAAGACAGGCAGACAGACACACACAGTCACAGACAGACACAGACAGACAGACAAAGACAGACACATAAAGACAGAGACCGACACATAAAGACTGAGACAGACACCTGCAGACACATGCAGACACAGACAGACAGACACAGACAGACACAGACAGAAAGACAAAGACAGACACAGACGGAAAGACAAAGACACAGACAGACAGACACAGACAGAGACACACACAGACACAGACACAGACAGACAGAAAGACAGACAGACACAGACAGACACAGACAGACAAATATAGACAGACACAGACACACACTATGAGACATAGACAGACACAGGCAGACACAGGCAGACAGGCAGACAGACACAGACAGTCACAGACAGAAACAGACATACAAAGACACATACAAAGAAAGAAACACACAGACAGAGAAAGACAGATAAACACAGACAGAGAGACACAGACAGACACAAACAGACACAGACGGACACAGACGGACACAGACAGACACTGACACAGACAGACACAGAGAGAAAGACACAGAGAAACAGAAAGACACAGAAACAGACAGACACAGACAGACAGACAGACAGACAGACAGACAGACACAGACAGACACAGACAGACACAGGCAGACAGGCAGAGAGACACAGACCGTCACAGACAGAAACAGACAGACATAGAGAGAGAGCCTCAAACAAACAGACAGAGACAGACAGACACAGACAGACACAGACAGACAGACAGAGACGGACACAGACAGACACAGACAGACCCAGACAGAGAGGCAGACACAGACAGACAGACAGACAGACACAGACAGAGAGGGACAGACCCAAACAGACACAGACGGACAGACACAGACGCAGACACAGACAGAAAGACACAGACAGAGACAGACAGACAGAGACGGACTCAGACAGACCCAGACAGACAGACACAGACAGAGACACACACAGACACAGACACAGACAGACCGAAAGACAGACACATACAGAAACACACAGACAGACACAGACAGACACAGTCAGACACAGATAGACATAGACAAGAACAGACACAGAGACAGACACAGACGGACACAGACACAGACAGTCACAGACAGACACAGGCAGATACAGACACAGACACAGACAGACACAGACAGACAGATACAGACAGACACAGTCAGACACAGACACGGACAGACAGGCACAGAGAGACACAGACAGACACAGACAGACAGACAGACAGACACAGACGGACACAGACAGAAACAGACAGACACAGACAGGCACAGACAGACACAGAGAGACAGACACAGACAGGCACAGACAGACTCAGACAGACAGACACATACAGACACAGACAGAAAGACACAGACACAGACACAGACAGACAGACACAGACAGACACAGACACAGACAGACACAGAGAGAAACAGTCAGACACAGACAGATAAACACAGACACAGAAAGACACAGACAAAGATATGCAGACACAGGCAGACACAGACAGACATGCAGAAACAGACAGACATAGACAGACACAGGCAGACACAGGCAGACAGGCAGACAGACACAGACAGTCACAGACAGAAACAGACATACAAAGACACATACAAAGAAAGAAACACACAGACAGAGAAAGACAGATAAACACAGACAGAGAGACACAGACAGACACAAACAGACACAGACAGACACAGACAGACACAGACACAGACACAAACAGACAGACACAGACGGACACAGACAGACAAAGACAGACAGACAGACAGAGACAGACACAGACAGACAGTCACAGACAGACACAAACAGACAGACACAGACACCTGCAGACACATGCACACACAGACAGACACAGAAAACACCGACAGACACAGACAGACAGACACAGACAGACACAGACGGACACAGACAGACACAGAAGGACACAGAAAGACAGACACAGACACAGACAGACTGACAGAAAGACCAAGACAGACACAGACAGAAAGACACAGACACATGCACAGACAAAAACAGACAGACACAGACGGACACAGACAGACAAAGACAGACAGACAGACACAGACAGACAGTCACAGACAGACACAGACAGACAGAGACAGACACGTGCAGACACATGCAGACACAGACAGACACAGACAGACACAGAAAACACCGACAGACAAAGAAAGACAGACACAGACAGACACAGACAGACACAGACAGACAAACACAGATACAGACAGACAGACAGACAGACAGACAGACAGACAGACAGAGAGAAAGACAAAGACAGACACAGACAGACACAGACAGACACAGACAGACACAGACAGAGACACACACAGACACAGACAGACAGACACCGACAGACACAGACAGACACAGTCAGACACAGATAGACAGACACAGACATACACTGTGAGACAAAGACAGACACAGACAGACACAGGAAGACAGGCAGACAGACACACACAGTCACAGACAGACACAGACAGACAGACAAAGACAGACACATAAAGACAGAGACCGACACATAAAGACAGAGACAGACACCTGCAGACACATGCAGACACAGAC